>NW_015552843.1:780836-803316 GCF_001515605.1 Sinocyclocheilus anshuiensis | reverse complement strand
TGCTTGTAAATGTTACGTATTAATTCCTACGTATAAACATGAGACCAGGCTGTTATGTTGCAAAAGAAGATGTTGATAATAAAACCATTTCGGTTACTACTGACTTCCATGTTCTTTTATGTTCCACTGAAGTCAGTAAGTCATACAGGTTTGAAATAACATAAAGGTGAGGAAAAAAAAATTACAGAACTGTTGTAACTGTCAGGGAATTCACAGACAGCTTATCATATGAAAGAGGTGTCAGTGTGTTATTTTGATGTTCCTCAACTGTAAGTCACTTTGGAAAAAAATGCACCTGCTAAATAAATACATGAAAATGTAAATGAAAGACCAGTTTTGATAAATGTGGGTGGTTGATTATATGTTACAGAGGCTGTCTGATATGCAATGGGAAAAAGGAAGAAGAATAGGATCAGAAAAAGCCGGATTCGGTCAGTGGCATCAAAAGATCAAATATTTGCCATGTCACTGTTCCTGTAATTTTGTCTTGCCCAACCAGTCAATGGTGGGCAGAACTAGTCTTCACCAACAGTATGAGCTACTTGCAAATAGACACTCCATTTTATTTATTAAATTATTTTTTTTATGAAAATTCCCCATCACAATGTCATCACATTTCGTAATTGCAAATGTATCAAATCTGATTCTGAGGCAGTTTACCGTGACTGGCTGCAGTATGGTCATAAACTCCTCCCTCTCCTTGTAAATAAATGGGACAAAAAAAAAAAAAAATCTAATTACACTTTAAATTATTTTTCCCCAAAGGTGGTTTCTGTCATTTTACTTTGTTCTTATCACGTTGATATATGTTCAAGTGTGCTTTTCTAATAAGTTCAGTTTTAGTTATTTGATGCTGTAAAAACGGTGTGTGGTTTCATGATTGTGTGCTTGTGATTGATACATTTGGGCAGGACCTTCATTCGGCAGCTTCACCTCATGATTACCAGCAAACTCTGGCTCCAAATGACATCATCAGCACAAAATGACTGTGGCCATTTATGCAACATTTTGGCTTCATTACTCTACAGTAGAAGAAAAGAGAGATGCATTGTCCACCTTTTTTATGGTCTATCATCTAGATTGTAGAAAGCCGCTCTATAATATTTCACATGGAAGACCAAGATGTGAATCAACTTAGTGTAGAGCTGTATGTAACAGTTCGAGAGACTTAACATAAAACTAAAACTAAAACTAAACACCCCATCCCACAAACTTTCTCACTTCCTGACAATTATGGGAATAATGCCTAGCTAAAGCAGACATGAAACCTTCTTTCACTTCATGTTTTCTTAAAAAGATCCACCTTATTTTTCCCGTAAGAGCAGGCCATTTGTAAGTTTTATGGGTCTGGCTGCCGGTGTCATCCGCTTCCAGCTGTTTTTAGCTGTTCAAAACAGCTCTTGTGTGTCTTACCATATTATTTTAATTATGAACACAATGGTTTGTAGTGCAAACAATTTGACCATTTACTGCACTTCGTTATTTCCCTACAGCGGCTAATGAACCGGAGGTTTCACACATTACCAGAAAACAGCTTACTTCTGAATTGAAAAATAAGGTGCTTAGCTCACCCGAAAATGAATAAAATCACAGCCAAGAAATACTCAGCCATCTCCCTACGATCCTGAGGGATCCTTCAATACTGTGGAAAGTAATCGTTTACATACTGTGCACAGAACATTTCTATCCCTATCCTTTTAAATAGAATGTTGACAAAAAGCTTAGTGTCTAAAGAACATAGTTTGAATCTAATGTAATGTAAAAGCTGTTTTTAATGTGTAATCTTTGAACTTTCTTTGTGTGCTTCCCAACTACATCCATTCTCACTTTGTTAATATGGAGCAGTCATAAAATTGTATTAAAACAAGGACAATTTCAGCACAGTGATAAATACTGAGAAAAAACTATCAAAATGAAACAGAGGCAAAACAATAGTTACTTACTTCTTAAGACACAATCCAGCTCGAACTTTCCTCATATTACCAATGATTTAAACATTCCTGTTGTCAATGTTTAAAAAAAATCCAGTCCCAATTTCCTTTGGAAAATCCCATGCATTTGATTTCTCAGTGGACCATTGAGTTTGCTAAAAAAAAAACAGCAAATAATTTGTACAGAGGTTGTGTGAAGAAAAACAGACTTGGCAGATTCAGACGGGATTACAATGGCTGTGAAACACAAATTTCTCTAACCCCCGCTGGGAAAACTAGAAAAAAAGTTTAATATTTGAAAAAAAAAAAAAACAATGTGATTTCTGGTTCTGCTTATCCAATCCAATGCAAAGCATGCTGAGAACTAAAGTCCACTGCCCTGTTGTAAAAGTTATCAAGACAACTTAAGTGTTTTTTTTTTAATTGTTGTTGTTTTATTATTTTGATGTAATGATTAACAGTATGTCAAAAGAATGCATCAAAATAATGTTTGTGAATGAAAAATGTTTAATTAAACCAATAAATCAGAATTACACTTCTGATTGTCTTTGACTTTATCAAGGCAAACACATTAAAATAAGTTTCAGTTTGTTAACATTAGTTGATGCATTCATTATCATGAACTAATAATAGACAATACTTCCACATCTCATTTTGTAAACGTGTATCTGGAGTCATGACAGAGGTAGAAATTGGCAGTGAAAGATCACAAAATTGTATTAAAAATAAAACAGGACAATTTCAGAATAATGACAGACCTTGAGCAAAAACCTGATAAAAATAAAACAAAGGCAAAAGATACAGATATACTGATAGTTCTACTTACTTAATAAAATGAACAGTCCAGTTCAATATACTTCTGCTATGTTATCCTAATGTAACTTATAAATAAGTCTGTTGTTAACTTAAAAAAAGGTGCTTCCTGTTGTAAACACCTGCAGATGCTTTCATGTGTTTGCAGAGCATCAAGTTTTCTGTGTTCTTTCTTCTACATAGAGCTGCATCTGTTTAAAAGGCAGATAGAAAAAAACGTCATGTGATAATGTTGCAAGACGAGCGTAACGAAAACATGTCACTTCCCTTTTTTTCTAGAACATATTGTCATGTTGCTGTGATGGCCTTTTGGTCAGTGTGATTGTTCCGATGTGATTAACATGACTGCCAGAATGTCTCAGTATTTAGTTCCTCTTTCACATTGACAGCAGCGCTTGAGCTGCATGAACAAGTTTGTGTCAAACTTGATGATCATGTTCTGCAGCATGATTTGAGAATGATCCTAGAGCATTTGTACTTTAGTTGAAGCAATGAAATCTGACTCTCTGTACAGAAGAGCTGTGAATGTCTCACCTTGAGAATATCAGAAGTCATCGTCTTGAGAGGAATGAGTTTTGCCTCTTCCATGTGAACTTCCTGCTCATCTGCTACAATCCATGGAAAATCCTGTAAAATATACACAAAACAGATAAGACAAGAATGTGAATTTTACATTTCTTTGTCATAAAATTACTAACCCATATGTTGTTCTTTTGCAGAACACAAAAGAAGACATTTTGAAGAATGTTGATAACCAAACGGTTTTGGTGACCATTGATTTGGTCACCAAACACTGAGATATTTCTCAAATTATCTCCTTTTATGTTCCACAGAAGTAATAAAGTCATACAGCTTTGGAACGACATGCAGGTGAGTAAATGATTTTTTTGTGACCTATCCCTTTAAGTTGAAGGAGCAAACTGAATACAAGAAATGAAACCCTATAGTGCAAGTCAGTGCATATTATCTAGCCAAGGGTACGGGAAGTGTGAAAACAATCAGACTCAGACTCAGACTCGACTTTATTGTCCCGTTTAGGGAAACTAGAATCGCAGCGAAGTGCCAGTACTCTAACCACAATCCATGCACACATCACCATTTCACCTATAAGAACATACAATGTAACATTATACAAATTCCCAAAACATGCATTAAAATTGATCAAACACTGTTCAAATTCATACATTTTGAATACCAAATACATTCTCCTCCCCACCAGACTTGTTCAATAACTTAATGGCCACAGTAACAAATGACTCTTTAGTTCTTTTCGACCTGCATACAGGGACTCTAAAACGACTGCCTGATGGCAGCATCTGAAACTCAGTATGTAATCAATCACCATGTCCTTCGTTTTATTAACATTCAACTGAAGAGAAAATCGGTCCCACCATGAAACGAAGTCCTCCACAACAGGACCATGCCCCAGATCCTGATTGTGGAGAAGACTCACAATCACTGAAGCATCTGCATATTTTATGATATAACTATTCTCATACATGCTCCGGCAATCATTCGTATACATAATAAACAAAAGGGGTGAAAGACAACAGCCTTGAGGAGACCCAGTAGAGCAATATTGAAAATCAGAATGAACACCATTAACTCTAACACATTGAAGACGATCTACTAAAAAAGTCCAAAATCCATCCAGAAATATTATGATCCAAGTTAAAAAGAGAAATTAATTTCTCTACCAACATATGTGGCTTTATTGTGTTAAAAGCAGAAGAGAAATCAACAAATAACAATCTAGCATGGGTCTTGGGCCTTTCCAAGTGACTAAACAGATAATTCAGCAAGGTAAGGTTAGCATCCTCAACTCCCCTGCCCTGTCTAAATGCAAACTGCAATGGATCAAGTCTATCTTTTGACTGCTGTAAAATTTCACCTTTAACTACTTTCTCAAAGCACTTCATAACTAATGAAGTAAGAGCTACCGGCCTGAAATCATTTAGCTCCTGTGGGGACCTAGTCTTAGCTACAGGAACTATAATAGATTTTTTCCAAATTTCAGGAACTCTTTGTAACATAAGAGATTGGGAGAAAATGTAATGAAAAATTTCACCCAGCTGCTCAGCACATGTACGTAACACCCTACCTCCAATATTATCAGGACCGGGACTTTTTTTAGTATTAACTCTCTGGAAAAGACCCGTGTCACACTAATATTAAAAGATTGACTGCATGCCGATTCTTGTTTTAAAATGTCAATTTCTGACTTAAAATCATTATCGTCAAACCTTAAATAAAATGTGTTAAGTTCCTCAGCAAACTGTTTCGCAGAACTGAATCCATTCATTTTAATATCTCTATTCCCTCTGTCTTCTTTACACCCTGCCATTTCCTTCATGCCTTGCCAGGCTGATCTTAAGTTACTGGCACTTAACTGTTTCTCAGTCTAATTTTATCCTTATTTATTTGAACTCTCACAGCCTTATACAATAGAAGGAATATATAATTGTAGGATACAACAATTCCTTCTATTGTTCTATCCTACAATAGAAGGAACTATATAAGAGTTCACATCAGGTTGCATGTACAGCATCTTTTTGTGGAACATCTGAGAAAAAAGTTTTTGTTTTCAGGTTTCCCAGCAGTTCACTTAGATATCCAGTCAACAGAGTGAACTAAAGACAAGAAAAGACAAGACCAAAAAAAAAATAAAAATAAATTATAAAGCTGCTTTAACACACCTTGATGACCTGAACTTTCTCCATGTTTCTTGTGGCAGCTTCCCTGGTGTGTACCAGCACTGTGAATGTGCATCCTGCAGAGTGGAAGAAAATCCATAATTTAAATGTAAATCTATTAAAACTTACTACTCCTGCCTGCTCCTACCTGAAGCTCCTACCTGAAGGATTGTTGTCTAGAACAGCATCACATACGCTGATTTTTAAGATCATCGCTCTCAGCAGCTGCTCCACATGAGACAGCAGAGTCTCTGAGCTGACACAGCAAAACCCGACACACACATATCAGAAAAATGCATAACTTAAACCAGGATTTAAAACACTAAATCCACTGTCACTCACCTGATGGACAGCAGTGGAGGCTGTGAGATCTCAAACACAAATCTCTCCACTGGATGGTGCTCTTTATCCATGATCACCACTACAACCTTCTCAGCCTCATTCTGCAAAAAGAGCACAAAACAAGTCTTGTTTGCTCACTGTTCAGATGGAAACCATTCTAATCATATTGGTTAGCCTGTTTTTCTGTAAATAAATACATTAAGCAAATATGAAATAAAAACCTCACCTTCTCTATCAGTGGCTTGACACAATGCAGTGTGTCTTGAATGTACTGGTTTAACTCAGGATGACATGACATCTGGCAAATTAAATATAAGTAGTCAAATACCTTCAGCAACATTTTCTGTCTATTTGTCTTTCCCATTGCATGATGAATTAGCAAAGCAGTGCTCATTCGTACTGTCATCAATCTTAAAAACATTACCTGCACAGGTACGTTGTATTTCTTCCTTTTCTGAAAAATACCAGATGGATAAATCTCTCTGACATATAGGATGAGGTGAATGGCCACTTCCAAAAACTCACACAGAATGTCAGCAGCAACTGAAAATGACCAATATAAAAAGAATATTCACAATGACGTTATTTGAAAACTGTATAGTGCATTACATTTACAAATGAAATAAAAGTTACCTTGGCCAAAATTAAGGTCCTGCCTCGTCAGAGCGGCCATACTGAAGTAGCCAAAATATATGCAACAACCTTTAATGAAAAGAGGAGCTTCTCGTTTATAAAATATCAGCGATCATGCATATAGTTGCTCCAGAATACGTGTGATAAGAGTGTTGTATTCAGAAAAAAAAAACGTAAAAACGAAAACTATTACGGTAATACACTCAGTCCGATTATTGGTAAAATGTCTGTCATCCACAAATAAACAGTAAATAAACAAACATTTAATCAAACGATGCTCGAAGGATGTTTACACTTTTCTTCTGTAATCTGCAAGAGAACAGCAGCGCTATATGGCTATACGCCTGCTGCCACCTACCGGAGCGGAAGAAGAACGCGACAACAAACCATAATGTCACAGTACTGACTTATAAAAGAAAACAGAACAAAGGACTGGATCTTGTATGTATCTACTTATATGCAGTAAGTAAGTATTGTTGATAGTAAGACCAAAGATCTCAAATAAACTGTATGACAACAGGTAAAATAACTTATTTTGGTGCAAAATAAATGACACCTTTCTGAGCAAACTACAACTGGCAGGTGAGAAATATAGACCACAAACATTGTAGGTACGACGGCTAATCAAAATGGTACTTACTTGCGCTTATCCGGATTGTTCAAATGACTTAAAACTAAAAGATTACGTTCTCTTGTGCGAACTCATTCAGGAGTGGTGACTTTCCACGTATTCCCAACTTCTGAGCCTGCTCGCCTGAAGTTATGGTTGATTGCTCTTCGGCTGGACGAACTCATTCGGGAGTGGTGACTTTCCACGTATTCCCAACTTCTGAGCCTGCTCGCCTGAAGTTATGGTTGATTGCTCTATCAACACACCCATTAACGTAAACTACGCCAGAGTGTGTATACACCTCACGCACCGGATGCCGTGCGTGCGCCCAAAGACAGTTGGACATAGTGGTGTATTAGAGGTAAAAAATTATATAAATACTGTTCGGTTTCTGGCACAAACCGATCGTTTCGTGTCTTAGGACATCAATGTGTCGTCACGAGCCGCAGGGTTTAATTTGGATTTGTCTGTGCATGTTTTTTTACTCTCATAGATTTTGTTACTATTGCCATGCATTATACGACTGATAGACTGCAACGGTTGGACTTAAAAATCATCATATGTGTTCTACTGAAGAAACAAAGTCACCTACATCTTGGATGCCCTGGGGGTAAGCAGATAAACATCAAATTTTCATTTTTGGGTGAACTATCCCTTTAACATTAACGGAACGGAACAAACTGACTGTTAACTGATATGTGTCCACTTCTTCAGGGATTTCATGAAATATAATTTATTTATTTATTTATTTAAAGCTATTCATTAAATAAATATTTATTCACATTTAGTCCTGCATAATAAAAGCCTATTTAATTCAGGGGACCTGACCAGCAGTTTATTTTTATTTAACCAGGACAGCATGTAATTCAGGGATTTCATTTATGACAGGCTGTGAGCAAAGGTTTACCTGAATGACCTCATGGACCCGCTGCTCTTTAGAAATGACATACATAAGACAGTGTCAGAGACTAAGTATTTGATTTACTGCCCAGTTGATGTCCTGAGAACCTGTGAGTATTCAAATGATGCTTTGATTCGCGACAGATTTGCAGATAAAGTAGGAAAATCATCAAAATAGTCATTCGATCAGTAACTTACTTGATTGTAAATGTATTACTGCAGTACATACTTTAGCTATTTGGGAAAAACAACTATAACTCTGTGAAACATTGAATATGAATACAAAATAGCAGCTGTCTATGTACACTGGACTTCAGTGCTTTATCTTATTCATTAACAGTTCTTTATTATGGATTACTGAATTGCTGAATGATTAACTTTCCAAGACACAGCAACGTCCATAACTGGTAAGTAAATACAGCCTTAAAAACTACTTTGTTTGGTCTTCCAAAAGAGGACGATATCTGCTTCGTCATGCCTGGAGCTAATCCGTGTTGGTTGCTGAGGAAATACTACAACTTTGTGCTGTGGATCACTGGATCGGCTTTCACCGTGGACGAAGCGGAGTCCAGCCCGGGGTCGTCACATGTGGTTGCCGCAAGCCCTCCGGACGCTCCTTCGTCGAATCCACCACCTCTACTCACTCTAGCCCGCCGGCCGTTCCTCACTTTATCCCCCGGCCTCCGCTCACTCAAGGCTGCTGTGTGTGATCCTGTGTTTCGTTGTGAAAGCGAAACTACTTTGTTTGGCCTTCCAAAAATGGGCACGACTAGAAATCAGTGGTTAAGTTGTATTTACAACACTGTTCCAGAACACTTCAACCCAAATATTCAGATGTGTGCAGCACATTTTATGGAGGACTGTTTCCTGATCCTGGTAGAGTAGACTACAATGCCGGCTGTTCTGACTCAAAGACTGTAAGTAAGTTTTTTATATTTAAAGAGTTTTTATATTTTATATAGGCCTATTTAAAGTAAGTTTTTTGGGCAGTGTAGAGTAGGGCTTGTTGTTTGTCATTTCTCCGATCACAAATGCAGACATGGTTTTATGTTTACGCGGCGCGATGCAACGCAACGCGTAAAAAGACAGTACAAGTTATTATAATCCATAATCATTTTTAAAATAGCCTATAGCCATAGCGTTCGTTTATATCACAGCTTGGGCTAGAGCCGTTCAGAGCCGTGAGCTATAATGAGATATGAGATCTTTCATGTACCGTGATTAATACTTGTTTTGGTTTTGTTTTATCCTCTTTTCTTTATTTGTTTTGTTCCTGCCTTTCTTTATGTTCATAAAAATTCTGTTTATGTTTAAAAAATTATGTTCATCTTTCTCTTTTAACAGTCATTGTCAACTTTTTTTGTTCTTCTTCTCTTCTCTTCCATATGTTCAGATAACATTGGATGTATTGTTGATACATTATGTGTAATGTATGCAAAGTTGTATTTCATTATTGTCATCTCTGAATTGTTTGCAATAACAAAATAATAAATAATAAATAAAAAGCCGTTGAGCTCCGTAAAGCCGCATTTGACAGGGTATGCCAGCCACAATCTCATCCATATTGTTATAAAATATAGCATTCTGTGTAGAATTCAAATAGCTCCGATACATGTTGTGGTCTGTGTGATGTGATCCGCTCCGTGTTATCGTGTCTCTGGACCGGAGCAGAGTGTGTTTGCAGTGCGGTGGTTAGCGTGACACAGCGCGAAACCAGACTTATTTTTTTTCGTCAATGGAAAGCATATTTACACTGTTTGAATCGTTCCCTGTCCCCTATATAGTGCACTACGTGCCATTCACTGTACAGAAAATTCTAATTCTGTGGACAAGTGACCGATTTCAGCCACGGCTTCAGCGTCTATTTTATAGTGTAGGGGATTCTAGAGAGCATTTGATTGGACAGAAAGTTTGATGAGAAGCTCAAGTACGATGTGACGTCAAAAAAATCGTTGAGCCGTTTTGGCGGAAGTGACGAACTGCAAGCTTTAAATGCTTATATCTTCTAAATGCAAATTTTGTCACTGTTTTGGAGCACGCTGCCTTATAGATAGCCTTAAGACTAACATATTGATACTAACACCCAAAAAACTTTAATTTTGATTTCATGGGGACTTTAAGCTCTCCAAAAGACACTTTCTTGAAGTGAAACGTAGCAGGATAAGCTTTTGTTTAAAGAGTTTGCTATAGTAGTTTCTCCTTTTTGTTTGTGTTTGCTTTGTAGCTGACTGAGGAGCAGAGAGCTGGAAGGAAATGGAGTCCAATGAGGCCAGTGTTCAGTACAACCGCTGGAATGAAGACAACATGAACATGCAAGAGAATTCACAGTCCAGACTGATGGGGTGAGAATCTACTCAATATATTTCATATAACTGATAAATCATTTTCAGAATTGTGATTGGAGTCAATCAAACAACTCATGTCAATCACATCTGTGCCCATATAGTCTCTATAACAGACTGTGCACCGGACGTCTTGGCATTGTAATGAAAGCGGCAGTGTCTTTGACTGTGATGGTAGTTATATACATTGTTGGATACATCACAGGATACTATGCTCACCGATGCTGAAGAGGACACTTGACGGAACTGGCTATTTAAGGAACTGGCTGTTATTTGAAACATGAATTATGTCCATCAAAGAAGTACCAACATTTATAAAATGTTTTAAAATGGGTTTTTAAATAAGTTACTTTTATTTTAACATAGTATCTTAACCAGTGTTAACAAGTAAAATACTTGTTCAAAACCAGATTTTATTTTATTTCTTATTTGAATGTCAGTGACCATCTCATATCCAAAAGTGCATTAGCGGTCACAATACATAGCCTATAATTTGCTATTATACCAAGAATAAAATAAAGTTAACAGTAAACATTTTACAGTGAGGTTTAATTTTTGGTTGATGCATTGAACAACACTTTTACAGCAGCTTTTAGCAGTCTTTGTACATACACTACGGTTCAAACATTTGGGGTCAGTAAGATTTAATTTTTTAGAGACAATATTTTTATTCAGCAAGTATGGATTAAACTGATCAAAATTGACAGTAAACACATTTAAACAGTTTTTAACATTGCTAATAATATGAAATGTTGTAGAGCAAAGGCTGCTGAAATATGCAGCTTTTCCTTCACAGGACTAAATATAAAACAGTTATTTAAAATTGTAGTAATATTCCACAATAGTACTATTTTTACTGTATATTTTTATCAAATAAATTCAGCCTTGGTGAGCATAAGAGACCTTTAAAACATTAAAAAAATCTTACCAACCCCAAAACGTGGAATGGTAGTGTATACCAAGTAATTTTATCATTTTATGTTGAACATTATTACTGTTTTAAGAATGAAAACATCACATAATGCATTAAATAATGTTAGCAAATTGAACATTATATTACACTGTTTACAATTAATATTACATTTGACATCAGTCCTGGTCATAGATGACTTTAATAGTATCCACATCCTGCTCTTCTAGCATTTGGTCAATAATCTCATCTTTTGATGAAGAAAACAAGCTTGCATTTACTTTGACAATCCATGCTGTGATCCTTTGGTTAGTATAATACTCATCCTCCTGACTGTCCATCATTTCATTCATTTCGTTCTCATTTTCCATCTCAATAGCCGAATCAGAGAATGACTGCGCAAGTCTGTCCTTAGATACACTCGCTGAATCCTTCATCCTTTCTGTCATCACTTCTCTGTCTTTGGCACTGACGTTACTGGGCTCTACATCCAGAAGTTCATTCTGTGGCAGCCCTGCTGATACACCAGGGATCTTGTCCTGTCTCAAGTCTTGGTTTTGAACCTGCAGACTGTCATTAAAAACAGCCAGTCCATTGCAGATCAGCTGACATCCCTGCCTTTGTCTACTGAACAATGCCTTGTCCATCCTTATGCTGGTGGACAAGATATTGGCTTTCTTCTCCTGACATCCTACTCCCCAGCTTGACACACAGGTTTTTGCACTAGACATGGAGATAGTGGATATTCTTGGGCTGTGTATTGGAGGCAGCGAGCTACTATTTGTCAAAGTCCTGCCATCATTCCCCTTCGCCATTAAAACCTTACGAGGTTTGATAGTTTGATCTTTTCCATTTCCAGCCAGTTTCCACCCGGATGATAAATGGTAGGATCCCTTCGTTCCAATCAACTCCAGACAGATGGGCAGAGATGGACTGGAGGTCTTAAATGTCTCAAACGTATGGAAATTCTCCTGGATGTTAAGAGTTTTGCTAGATCCACTCTTCCATCTTGTCCTGTGGTCCCAAATGTCATTCCTCTGGGTCATTTTGAGAACTTTTTAATAAGAGCAAAATGGACGACTGTCAATGTCATGTAGCATGATGAGCTGTCCTGAGAGACAGTGTCCTTCTTGCATCTCTTATAGACAGCTCAGACCTACTCTCCTCCTCTTTACATTTCCTGAGTCGGCCAGTCATCTGATCTGTAACCAAACCTGGAGCATTCATGTGCTCCACAGGCACAAACAAACACAGGATGCAAACAATGCTACTGTCACTTCACTAAACATGTCTGAAGATGTGCATTTTAAAATAGTTCCTGCTAACCTAACTATAAACTGAATTATGAGACCAACTACTAGTTTTGATATTGATGTTTTTCATCCAGAGGGTCAAAAGTTCCTATACAGAGTCATCCTGAGGTTAAAAACCTTGCTCAAGGAAGTAAACTTGATATTGAAAGATTTTACTGTATAATTTTATAGCTTACCCAATTGAGAGATTCAGCAAAACAGGGAAACATTAATTTAATGTTTAATTACATTTTAAACTTTAAACTTTAACATTAATTACATTGAACAAAATTATAAACGCAACACTTTTGTTTTTGCCATACCTGTGCAATAATCATGCTGTCTAATCAGCATCTTGATATGCCACACCTGTGCGGTGGATGGATTATCTCCGCAAAGGAGAAGTGCTCACTAACACAGATTTAGACAGATTTGTGAACAATATTTGAGAGAAATAGGCCTTTTGTGTACATAGAAATAGTCTTAGATCTTTGAGTTCAGCTCATGAAAAATGGGGGCAAAAACAAAAGTGTTGCGATTATCATTTTGTTCAGTGTATATTAGAAGTGTAAATCTGTACACTAAGGTGGAAACAAACTTTCATACAAAAGATAGGAGTGTAAATGAGAACCATTGAATCCAACATTTGAATTAATAGCGGTTTTAATTTGATGAGAGAGAAAACTGTATGGAAAGTGGGGTAAATGAATTACAAATTTAGAAAAAAAAGCAACAGCTGATTTTTGTTATCGGATGACAGTTAGATTGCTGACGTCGGACATCAGGTCAGTTTTTGATGGGTAAACCAGTTTAAGGTTTCCATCTATGTCCACGACCTTCACTTGTAGTACGGTCAGCTCAGGGGAGGCCAGGTCCTCTGCGGGACGATCTGAAATCACATCCGTCTCTTCATCAGAGCCCACATCCTCCTTTGCATCAAAGGTTATTTTATTAAGCTCTGCCATTTTCTAAAATAGAAACAAGAATAGTCAGAGAAAATGAATATTACACTAATAAACATGGATGCTGTTTTCCACTGTAAATATTCATAGCTTGCTAAATGCTACTAACCACCATGAATGCTTGTGTAATTGACTTTGGATGAGGATACCTATGTGAAAACAGATGCCTTTTTTAATTGTCTTGGTACTTAGTAATAGCATAACTGCTAATGAATGCAGATAAACTGAATGCAATGACCCAGCTTGATGACTGATTTAATGGCACTGATTATTCAGAGTGTCTTTTATAGTAAAATATTTAGTAGTTATTTGAGCTGTCGTAAAAGAAGAATGTGCAAAAGTGGAACAGGTCATTTGTATCATGGAGAAAATCTCACAGCTGCAATCTAAACCAATTCCTCGGTTTTATCTTCCTTGTCACATTTCACGGTTTTCCATCACGTCAGGTACTTTTTACACAATTACAAAAATAGGATTTTTAAGTTTTTACTATAAATTAGGAACGTCAATTAAACCAAACAAACAATTTGACTGATAAAATCGGCAGCAGCCAGGGGCTCTTGAATTGCACTTGTATTATGTGATGGTGCAATGCCTCCGAGACACTGTACACCATGTGTGTGTGTTTGTGTGTGTGTGTGCGCGCAGAAAGATTAGCTCATTTCTTCCACTAGAGTATCAGCATTCAAAAGCTGTGCAGTCAAATAGCATAACAATGCTAATCCAATCCTGCACTCTTACAGCGCAGACTCAAATCAGTGCCTTCACTGTAGAGTAGGATAGCTCATATAAAATATTATATATTATTTACAGCATAGCAATACTAGTACAAATCAATATGAAAACAAAAATCAACCAAAATCAACCAAACAAAAACAAAAAACGGCCAATCCCACCCATCTCTTGTACTACAGACACTGCAGGATTGATATTTTGGGATTGAAGGAATGATTTAGTTGTGATTCTATTGTCATACAATTTGGTTCATATGTAAATAAACACAAAATGAAATACATTTTACAATATAAAATATAATATAAAACAAAACACTAGTAATATCTTACTATTATTATGCACTTTCTTACTTGTGGAGTCCTGAAACATTTTGTCGCTTTTTCTGTTTTCTCTGTTCATCTGCCTCCTCTTGAAGCATCTTCAGAAGTTCAGCTGCCTTCATCTCCTTACGACCCAGAGGAACTATCTACACACATTGACAATATTATCAATTTTTTGTTGTAAAACGATTATATATATATATATATATATATATTACTCTGCAGTAGGTATGTTTTTTGATGTGGCAGCAATATTTTAATGAAAATTTGTTTCATTTTTTTTTTATTAACACACTCGAGGATGTGCTGGATTGTGAATATAATCAGCTGAAAGGGTTTCTGTCACTATATTCACAATATAGCATAAAATGTATCTTAGATTATTAAGTCTGTTCTTTGGCATATACAGTAGTCAACATTTGAAGTGGATCAAAAAAGTTAATCAAAGTTGTCCTAAGACAAGAGTGCATTTTGGTTTTAGGTTTTAGGACAACTTTGATGAACTTTTTTGATCCACTTCAAATGTTGACTACTGTACACTGCTGTTCAAAAGTTTGGGATCAGTAAGATTTTAAATTGTTTTTTTTATGAAGTTTCTTATGCTCATTAGGGCTGTATCTATTTGATCAAAAATACAGAAAAAATTTAATTTTGTGAAAAATTATTGCAATTTAAAATAAGTTTTTTATTTTAAAATACTTTAAAATATAATTTATTCCTGTGAGGCAAAGCTGAATTTTCAGCATCAATACTCCAGTCTTCAGTGTCACATGATCCTTCAGAAATAATTTTAATATGCTGATTTATAATCAATGTTGGCATAATATTTTTTTTGGACCTGTGATACTTTTTTCAGGAATCTTTGATAAATAAGGAGTTAAAAAGAAATTGTGTTAACTTACAATATATGCTACTACACAAAAGTTTGGGGTCAGTATTTTTTTTTTCTTTAAAAAAAAGAAAAAAAAGAAATTAATACTTTTATTCAGCAAGGATGTTAAATGGATAAAAAGTTATAGTAAAGACTTATATTATTACTATTGTTAGAAAAGATCTCTATTTTGAATAAATGCTGTTCTTTTTAACTTTTTATTCATCAAAGATTCAAAGACAAAAGTATCGCAGGTTCCAAAAAAATATTAAGCAGCACAACAGTTTCCACACTGATAATAAATCAGCATATTAGAATGATTTCTGAAGGATCATGTGACACTGAAGACTGGAGTAACGGGGCTGATGAAAATTCAGTGCTGCGTCACAGAAATAAATTACATTTTGAAAAGTATATTAAAATAGGAAATTGCAGTAATATTTCAAAATTCTACTGTTTTTTTTCTGTATTTTTGATCAAATAAATACAGCCTTGATGAGCATAAGAGACTCTATAAAAAAAAAAAAAACACTAAAAATCTTACTGATCCCCAACTTTTGAACGGCAGTGTAAATGAAACCATCAATTATGAGAATGAAGCAACGTAACACATCTTATTGTCCTACTGCCTGTGGCCTCTTAGATAGGTGCTGAATTCACTGTCAACACAAAAGAAACAACAGCGAGAAAAAAGACTGTTCATTTATTATTAAAAACTGAGGATTATGGGACTTCTCTGTGTCATTAATCAGCTGGGGGCTTTGAAACCAGATTCCCGCCATTCATTTTTCTTTTTTTTTTTTTTTTTTTTTTTTAATAAATTAATATTCAGCAAGGATGTTAAATGGATAAAAAGTTATAGTAAAGACTTATATTATTACTATTGTTAGAAAAGATCTCTATTTTGAATAAATGCTGTTCTTTTTAACTTTTTATTCATCAAAGATTCAAAGACAAAAGTATCGCAGGTTCCAAAAAAATATTAAGCAGCACAACAGTTTCCACACTGATAATAAATCAGCATATTAGAATGATTTCTGAAGGATCATGTGACACTGAAGACTGGAGTAACGGGGCTGATGAAAATTCAGTGCTGCGTCACAGAAATAAATTACATTTTGAAAAGTATATTAAAATAGGAAATTGCAGTAATATTTCAAAATTCTACTGTTTTTTTTCTGTATTTTTGATCAAATAAATACAGCCTTGATGAGCATAAGAGACTCTATAAAAAAAAAAAAAACACTAAAAATCTTACTGATCCCCAACTTTTGAACGGCAGTGTAAATGAAACCATCAATTATGAGAATGAAGCAACGTAACACATCTTATTGTCCTACTGCCTGTGGCCTCTTAGATAGGTGCTGAATTCACTGTCAACACAAAAGAAACAACAGCGAGAAAAAAGACTGTTCATTTATTATTAAAAACTGAGGATTATGGGACTTCTCTGTGTCATTAATCAGCTGGGGGCTTTGAAACCAGATTCCCGCCATTCATAAAAACAGTATCGACAACGGTTATTAAATATTCATCATTGCTGCATTGTTTGCTGGTTATGCAACTAGTGGAGATGCTCTGATTGATGAGTTACGTAACAAACTACTGGGACAATTATGACTGTGAAAGAGCAAGACATTTTTATTACAAAAGGAATACTAAGTATACATATGAATCCGTGTATCATTCGATCATTCGTTTTTTGATTTAATATTGAAAGTAGAAAAATGAGAAAATGGCTCCTTTTTCAAATTTTTCCAAAAAACGAAAAACGAGAATTCAGCTTAAATTTTCGTTTTTCGTTCATGGGTGGAAAAATGAATAAACAGCTTGAATATTCAATTTCTACACGGTGGCAGGAATTAAACGCCCCTTTCTGCTGATTGGTCAGCCGAAGATCAAACCGTGCCTTCATCAGTTCTTCCGCAGTATCACGCAGCAGAATAATAGTCCTCTGCTGCTGCAGTTGTATGGATTAATAACCCATTTTATCAATTTAATATTTTTCTCATCAAACACACTAATGAATAGCTCGACACAACTTGTACCGGGGTAGAGTCTAGTCTTTCTTCTGTGTAGACCAGCGGTTCTTAAAGTGATAGGGGTAGGCTATGACAGCTGTCATATCATACCCTGCCATGCCCAGCTAACAAAAGAATAGAATTTATATCTACACAGAAGAAAGCCCTGTCTAGACTCTGCCCCAGTATGAGTTGTGTCCAGCTATTCATTAGCCTGTTTGTTTGATGAAAAAAGATTAAATGTAGTTGCAATAAATGCGTTAAGAATCCATACAACTGCAGCAGTGGAGGACTATTATTCTGCTGCGTGATACTGCGGAAGAACTGATGAAGGCACGGTTTGATCTTCGGCTGACCAATCAGCAGAAAGGGGCGTTTAATTCCCGCCCACGTGTAGAAATCGAATATTCAAGCTGTTTATTCATTTTTCCACCCATGAACGAAAAACGAAAATTTAAGCTGAATTTTCGTTTTTTGTAAAAAAAAACGAAAAAGGAGCCGTTTTCTCATTTTTCTACTTTCAATATTAAATCAAAAACGAATGATTGAATGATACATGGAATCATATGAAACCCCAATATTTGATAAACCTCCTCCCATACCTTCAGTGTATCTGGTGGCCTGGCGTCATACAACAGAGGAGCCTTCAGCAAGCCGAGGTCATGAGTTGCAATGGTTGCCGTTGTTCTTTTGGCACAAATCTCATCGTGAAGTTTGGTCTGCAGACAGAATACACGGATATTTATATAAGCTTATATAAAATCAATTTAAAAAGACAGATAGACAGAACACAAGAGTTCTGATGGATGAGATATTTATTTAAACGTGTGTCACCTGAGCAACTAAAAATCGCTTGAGTGCATTTCCTTGTCTGAGGTTCATGCCTTTTACAATGCAGCACACAATGTATGGCCGAACATCCTTGACGCCTGCAGAAACTTTGACTGTCACAGCCGTGGGTGCTTTGGATACATGCAGAACTCTCACAACCATCCGATTAAGCTCATCCACTTCCTCTGCCTCTTTTTTGCCTTTCTGCTTTGCACCGCTTTTCTTCTTTGAGATGTTACGGCCTCCATCAAGCTTCTCGCTCACCTCTCCATCCTGCTGCTTGCCTTTCCCTTTCCCCCTCCCACCTGCCCTCAGGTAGTCTAGGACTGATTTAGTCTGGCAGCCATTCACCATCTTCTCAAGCCTCTTGTCCTTCAGCTTGTTCCCTTTAAAATTGGTCTCCTTCAGCTTGGGGCAGTCGGCCAACTCAGATGGAAGCTCCTGGAGCTTGTTGTTGGAGAGATCCAAAACCTGAAACAGAAGAGAGTGAGATGCATGAAAGAATGCTGAAAGGCTTTTCAAATATTATTAATGCATATTAATATACAGTGATTTTCCGTATGTTAATTACTGTATTATTTATACAGAGATAAAATACATTTTATTAATCATATTTGGAGTACATAATACACCAACTACATTCTTTAGAATTACTTTAAAAAAAAATCACAACTCATTGGAATTGATATTTACTGAACTGTTGTTTTTATTAAATTCAAAATGTTACAAAAGTCTGAGAATAATAGTGGAATGCTTCCATTTAGCAATTCTTTCTAAAAAATGTATTACAAATTATAGACCTAATAATACAAATAATAATAATAATAATAATGAATTGTAGTAATATTTAAGTACTTAATACACCACCTACAATTTTTAGAATTACTTTTAAAAATTACAATATTTGATATTTATTTAAAAATTGATATTTTGATTGAAAATGGATTAAAATCACAAATTGATATTTAATCACTATACTTATTAAATTTTAAAGGTCCAAAAGTCTGAGACCCATAATGGAATGCTTCCATTTAGCATTATTTTTAAATTGAATTAAATCATTTTAACTATAAATTATAGGTCTGTTATCAGCAAAATAATAATAACAATAAAATAAAAATAAATAAATAAAATAATCCATATAATGATAATAGGAATAAAAACAACATTATACGTACAATAATAAAAATACAAAACTAAATTGTGTGTACATAATACACCACCAACACTCTTTGTATATACTTATAAAAATCACAACTGATTAAAATGTATATGTATTGAACCACTGAACATATGCAATTCACATACAGTAGGAATATTAGATTTTGTGATGAAACGCACCTTCAGCGCAGGCAGGTTATGAACCTCACTGCTCAGCTCCTCTATCGCGTTTTCTGATGCTATGATGCTGCTGAGGAGCTCCAGGCTGGAGCACCACAAGTCATCTGGGAGCCGAGAGAGTGCATTTTTGGACACATTGATGCTGGCGAGCTTCACACACTTGCTCAGGCCATCCGGCAGAGCGGCGATGCTGTTGCAGCTGACATTTAAAGTGTTGAGCTCGCTCAGTGCACAGATCTCCTCGGGCAAAGCCTGCAGCTGGTTGACAGACAAATCCAGGACTTTGATCGCCTTCAGTTCACCAATGCTTTTTGGGACTGAAGTGAGCTTGTTCCTGCAGAGGATCAGACTCTGTAGATGAGACAGATGTCTGATGTTCTCGTGGATCGCTTGTAAACTGGGACATTGACTGATCTCCAGGTAGTTTAGGGGCGAGAGGGAATAAAGTCGCGCGTGAAGTCCGCCGCTGCTCTGGATCTTTTTGTCAACCGCTGAACCCTGAAGCACCAGCTCACGCCTGTTCTCCTTTTCTGCCTTTTCTATTTCTGGCCAAATATTCAATGAGCTATTTTCTTCAGCCATGCTGTCCAACGTAACTTCCCTCTGCATACTGTAGCCACATGTCCATATTTTTGACACTTAAAACACCTTAGCGGGGGTGGAATGTACGGTCGAACTACATAGCTCATAAATCCTAAAAACACTCTAACAACTAAAACTCTCTTCGCCGGTGCGAAATCATGACGTCACGATTTTCGTACTGAAGCTGCGCATGCGCTGTGAGGGGGAAACAGGGGAACTGAATTCACCGGAACACCGGAACGTGGACGCAACCCGGAAGAATTTTATAATATGCCGGTTTTTCATACATTTCCAATTCAAATGTAACTTAATTAAGCGCTGTACTTGGAATTTAGGATTTTCATATTTCATATTTTAATAGTAATATTTTACACACACTGTCTTAGGGTAACTCTCCCATCTTTAACCAGCACCATTATAAAGGACTACAAGAACCAGCATCCCTTTTTCTTCGATAGAGTCTGGACTTTTGATTCACTAAAGTGACTCGAGACTTTTGAATCAGTTGATCTAAAAGAGATCTTTCACTGATTCGTTCTTTAGCTTTCGTCGTGGGCCAGTAGGTGGCGAAATAGAAATTAAGATATATACGTACTATATTTATTCAATTTGTATAACATATACATATACAAATTAATATAGAAAATAAATTAAAATAATATAATCAATATAATTAAAATAAATATAAAATTCAACATGTGATGCAAGGTTATAAAATGTTTTTCTTAATTTCTCGTCCCACTGTGCAACTACAAACAGAAACAACAAAGAATTGTGGGCATACACACTTATATGAAATGGAATATAATAGACTATTAAGAAATTTGTGAATTAAATAGAAAAAAGAATATAGAATATATTATGGGAAATATAGATATTTTAATATAGTTTAGAACACTGCATGGGAGACTTCAACTTCAACCAGGACAGACTTAAGTAAACAAAAGTACTGTACATAGAAGTGAACAAGACTCAGTATACGGAAGTGAACTAAAATGATTCGTTCACCTAAAAGATTAATTCAAAACACCGGATTCTTTCAAGAACGAACGAAAAACTCGCGCATGCGCACACGATTCAGTTGTCAAACGGTGGTTATGGAGATAAACGTAGGCAACTGCTGTATCTGGGTAAACAACTTATTTATCGAAATTGTATCTGCCAAATAGTGAATATAAGTACTACTCCAAGAAAGTGATTCTGAGCGTTATCTGATTAACGTGTGGTTTGTGATTAAAATCCTTATTGCTGTATTGGAGGAGTTGTAACAGTAATGCTACTGTTTAGTTAGCCGGATTGCACGCTAACGCTAAATACTTTACTACGACTAAGGTTCTTTATAATACGCAGCAAACCTCTGAATACCTGTGCAATATTTAAGTGCAGACTTAACGTTAACTGAAATTACAGTGTTACAACAAGTAGCTACCTATGTGGTAGTAATGTGGATTTAAATAGATACACCTTGCATTGCTGCTGTTTAATTAATTGTTAATTTGAATAAGTATTTTTTATGTTATTCTACATTATTCTAGTTTGATTCTAGAGATATTTATGTACTCTAAGCATACATCATAAACGACATATTACTCTCATGTAAGGGAATGTTGCCAAATTACAGGTTCTTTCTGTATAATTTATGTTAGAGTGCTGGTACTTTGTGAAATTAAACATTGTGTATTGTTCATATCCCATATCCATCAGAGTTCAGGTACGGGATGCCTCATAAGATAGGCTTCACTGTGATCAGCTGGTCTGGTCATGAAGGAAACTACAGTGCCAAAAAGCTGATGGTCCACGCGCCCACCGTCAATGGCTGGAGATCCACCAGGTTAATGAATTTTATAATATTTACGCTAGAATATACAGTGGTGTGAAAAAGTTTCTTTTTATTTTTTCATACGTCACACTTAAAAGATTCAGATCAAACAAATTTTAATTTTACACAAAGATAATGCAAGTAAATACAAAATGAAGTTTTTAAATGGTTTCATTTATTAAAGGGGTCATAAAGGGGTTTTGATGTTGCAAAAAATAACATTATTTTGTGTATTTGGTGTAATGTATTGTGTTTATGTGGTTTAAGGTTCAAAAAGCACATTATTTTCCACATACTGTACATTATTGTTTCTCCTCTATGCCCCGCCTTTCTGAAACGCGTCGATTTTTACAAAGCTCATCGGTCTGAAAAGCGAGGTGTGCTCTGATTGGCCAGCTATCCAGTGCGTTATGATTGGCCGAATACCTCAAGCGTGTGACGGAAATGTTACGCTCCTTACCATACTGTGTTTCCGTGTGTCCCGGCGCGACGAGACAAAACCAATAAAACTCATTACAAACGAGGCATTTGT
>NW_015552843.1:768722-780673 GCF_001515605.1 Sinocyclocheilus anshuiensis | reverse complement strand
CTAATTGTTTAACAAACAAGCCCAAGTGTGCATGTACTGCATCCAATCAGTCATCACAACGTTACTACACACACACACACTACAGAGGCGCTGGTGCTAATGTAAACGTCAATAGCCGCACTTATCACGAGGGCTCAGCAGACAGACGTTGATTCATGAGTGACAGTTTTTTAGCGTGATAAGTTATAACGTATCTGATTTTGAATGTAGTATGACTGTATATTCAAGTAATCACAATGCCATAATATAAGTTAAAGAGTGGGAGAGTGACTCAACACTCAAAACGTGAACTATTGTGGAGTGAGATGACAAGAAGGCTCTTTCATTGCAACTCCGAAATCAGAGCACATTTGAATTAATTAATCAAAACCGAAACTAAATATCTCGGTTTTTACGATCCTGTCTTTTATCTTTTAAACGGTCTAGATTGATAAATCCTTGAAAACTGCTAGACTTGATTATTTTTGACTGTGCAAAGTTCTGTATTATGTTCTACAATATGAACTTAGGCTTCCTCTAGTTCTGTGTAAAATTATAGAGCGACACGAAGGTAAGCGCATTATTGTTTTTTTTTTATTTAATTTTTTTAATTGTCGGATTATAATTCAGTATGTAGGCTATTAATGAATGACACCGTTTTGACTGTCATGGTGCGTGCATGAACGAGTGTGAAATGCCTGCTAATTACATTGCTTTTTCCTATCACTTATATTGGGCACTTTTTGCATTTAAATTGGATTATGCTGACTGCTGACATTGAAAATGATGTATTGTTTCAAGGGTATCGGTTAATTTCTTGATTGCTGTTTTGACAGTGTCTGATAAATCCTTGAAAACTGCTGGATTTGATTAGTTTTGACAGTGCAAAGTTCTGTTTTATGTTCTACAATATGAACTTAACAAGAGGCTTCCAGTTCTGTGTAAAATTATAGAGCGACACGAAGGTAAGCGCATTATTGTTTTTTTTTTATTTAATTTTTTTAATTGTCGGATTATAATTCAGTATGTAGGCTATTAATGAATGACACCGTTTTGACTGTCATGGTGCGTGCATGAACGAGTGTGAAATGCCTGCTAATTACATTGCTTTTTCCTATCACTTATATTGGGCACTTTTTGCATTTAAACTGGATTATTCTGACTGCTGACATTGAAAACCATGCATGTGTTGTTTCGAGGGTATCGGTTAATTTCATGATTGCCGTTTTGACAGTGTCTGCTTGCATATTTTATTCATGTTCGGTAGCCTAATTCTGTCCTTGCAAAGTTGGAACTGCCCCACTTTATAGAAACATTATGTCCTCTTTTGGAAGGCCAAACAAATGAGTTTCGCTTTCACAACGAAACACACAGTGGCTTGAGTGAGCGGAGGCCGGCGGATTCGACGAAGGAGGCTTGCGGCAACCACATGTGACGACCCCGGGCTGGACTCCGCTTCATCCACGGTGAAAGCCGATCTGGCGATCCACAGCATGAAGTTGATGTATTTCCTCAGCGACCAGCGCGGATCAGCTCTAGGCATGATGAAGCGGATATCGTCCTCTTTTGGAAGGCCAAACAAAGTAGTTTCGCTTTCACAACGAAACACACAGCATCTCCACGACATGGCGGCGGCGGCAACAATACTACAGCGAGAATAAAAGTTACGCCGCCGGTGTTATTGTTGGCGGAAGTGATATAAAAGTGTTTATTACATTTGAAATATGGATATTTTTCTTACAAAAACGCATGGATTCACTACAGAAGGCCCTTATTCACCCCCTGGAGCCATGTGAAGCACGTTTTATTATGAATGCGCAAGCTTTATTTGACGACTTGTGGACTGTTCAACTGCAACACCCGCTGACTGCAATGATAGAGCTTGGAATAGCCAGGACAATTTTTAATATAACTCCGACTGGATTCGTCTGAAAGAAGAAAGTCATATACACCTAGGATGCTTTGAGGGTGAGTAAAACACAAGCCAATTTTCATTTTTGGGTGAACTAACCCTTTAATTGAGGCAAGTGATGCCTGCAGTTCTTTAGATGTTGTTCTGGGTTCTTTTATGACCTCCTGGATGAGTCGTCGTTGCGATCTTGGAGTAATTTTGGTCGGCCGGCCACTCATAGTTTCAAGTTTTCTCCATTTGTGGATAATGGCTCTGACCGTGGTTTGCTGGAGTCCCAAAGCCTTAGAAATGGCTTTATAACCCTTTCCAGACTGATACATGTCAACTATTTTGTTTCTCATCTGTTTTTGAATTTCTTTAGATTGCAGCATGATGTTGCTCTTTAAGCATGCTTCACTTTGTCAGACAGGTTCTATTTAAGTCATTTCTTGATTCAACAGGTCTGGCAGTAATCAGGCCTGGGTGTGGCTAGTGAAATTTAACTCCGCTTTCTAAAATAATGTGGTTAATCACAGTTCTTTCATTATTTTAACAGGAGGGGGCAATTAATTTTTCACGTAGGGCCAGGTAGGTTTGGACAGCTTTTTTCCCGTAATAAATGAAATCATCATTTAAAAACGGCATTTTGTATTTACCTGCATCATCTTTTTGTAATGTTAAAATTAGTTTGATGATCTGAATCTTTTAAGTGTGACAAATATGCAAAAACAAAAATTAAAAAAACAGGAAGGTGCAAAAACCTTTTCACGGCGCTGTAGTTAGGATTGGTTAAAAAGACAAATTGTAGCTGTAAGATGAATAATTGATTCATTATACTTATCAAAGCTATTTAATAACTGTTCATGGTTGCTTTTACCAAAGATTACATTCTGAAATACTTTTTTAGGAATATATTTTCTAATTATTGTGTGTAGGTTCTGTCCATTCCCTCAGGAAATCATATTGCAGTTGGTTGAGAGATGTCGCATCAGGAAACTCCAGCTGCTGGCCCATCAGTACCTGATCCCATCCAAGATCGAGTTCCACATTGGAGATAGACTGCCTGAGTCCAGCTCACCCCAGCAGACTCATAGTCTCCACAGATTGGGGTGAGGAAAGATCTAAACATCACTGCTCTGTTCTGGTCATCATCAACATATAATGTGATTAAGTATATAACACCTAATCACATCTCTGTTTTCTGAGTGACGCACGGCCAGGCCAACCACAAGTAACTAGGGTCATGTATGCTGTAGCTTGCTGAGGATTGGTGATACTCACAAGTAAGGTCAATAGAAACACCAGTAATGATGGTCACTGCTGAATGTTGTCCGGCCTTACATGTTTGAGCCGAACTCAGACCTTGAATCGGCGACGACAGGAGACAACCAACCACCTCCTCAAACGCGCTTGTGGTTACATAGCACCTAGACCTCAGTTATCATGGAAAAAAGCCAGGGAATTTCAGTTTTGACAATATGGGACCTTTAAGAACTAACTGTATTGAGTGTAATGTGTTGTCTAGGTATGTGTCCCTCTCTGACAACGAGAAGACTGTTTTCAGAGCCAGAGAGCTAAAGTCGGTTCATGTTGATGCTGTTGGGTCTTACTTAAAGCTCACCTTTCACAGAAACCATGTTAATCAATACAACATCTACAATCAGGTACAAACAGATTAATGTGGGAAATTAGGGCTGATTTGTTTATTGTAATCATATCGATGTTATATCACATTCTTTTCTAAATTCTAGGTTGCATTGGTGGCCCTAAATATTTTGGGTGACCCTGTGGATGGAAATGACATGGGGACAGCAGTAAGTAAATGTTCAGTTTATGGAATTGGTCTCTTCACATCCTCTAGATGGCGATGGATTTCTGTTAAGCATGTTTCTGTATCAGATTTAGAATTGCACAAACAAACAAATTTAACATGCAAGATTTCATCTGTTTTCTTAACTGTGGCTTGTTCAGTTGTTGTATTCACCAGAGACGATAGCGGATGTTGGAAATGATTCCTCAGTGTTTGGCTGAGCAGTGTTGTTTATCATTCAGAACTGAATCAAGAATACTTTTGAAATTGTAGTTCTGCTCCCAAATTTGAATTAATGCTAAAAGCAGGATGTTGATTTTAATTTGTGGAAGTAGAATTTAAATGGAATGACATCTTAATTTACTCACATTTTATGTAAATGTATCTAAATGAATCTGTTATCTTAAAATAACCTAAATAATTTACTTGAAGTACCCCTTGGTGTTTTAAGAAGTGTTAATATTCTGAAAATATATTTTTATTTATTTATGTTTTGGTTATGTATGGTAAAATTAAGATATGTTTCGTTCATGAAGTTTATCATTTGGATAGTATAAATGAACTTCATTTTTAAAAAATATGGCTAATAAGTTAAAATGAACCAGTCCTGTTTTGACGCAAAACATGCAGTGTTGTTTTGGACGAATGAAATTGCTGTGAATTAAAAGCCAATTTGTACATTTTGTTTTGCCTAACCCTGATTTGGATGCTTCTCATACCAACCACTAGATGGAGCAGAATTAATCTAAATGCCTGTATGCATGCATCAGTTTTTTTGTGACTTTCAGTTTAAATATGAAGGAATAATTTCTTACAGCACCTGACGATCATTTTTGTGTATACGCGTGTTGTGGTTCTTGAGCAGGTCTAATGTTTTGTGCTCAGTGTTGGTATGTGGATCTGTGTAATGCGAGTCTGAGCTCCATAAGCACAGCAGAGTTTCAGATCAGATCACTCATCAATATATCCATATCATCGTGCTTATCCCACTACCCCCTTCTTTCTTTCTCGTGCTCTCTTTCTCGTCTTACGCTCACCTTGTCTCCCCCCTTTTTATCCCTCCACGACTTCCTCTCTCTCTCGTCCTCTCCCACCTTGCTAACAATCTCTGCATTGTTAATCTCTAATCCCTCTCTCTCTGTCCAGGCTGGAGTCTCTTTGTGTTATCCAGGACTCTAGTGATAATAAGTTTTGGTTCACAGGCAGAAATCAAGATTTTTAACCTTTGTTTGTTGGAAAGATATTAATAGCCGAAAGACATTTGATTCAAAGGATGTTGTTTTTAGGCTATTAAATTCAGAATTTAAATTTATAGCTATATTATGTACACTACTGTTCAAATGTTTGAGGTTGAAGTTAGTTTTTTTTTTTATGTTTTTGAAATAAGTTTCTTATGCTCACCAAGGCTGCATTTATTTTTTTGAAAACCACTGGAGTAATTGTGAATGTTATTACAATTTACAAATTACTCTTTTGTATTTTAATACATTTAAAGCTATTTCTTTATTTGATGGCAGAACTGAATTTTCAGCATCATTACTCCAGTCTTCACTGTCAAATGATCCTTCAGAAATCATCCTTATATACTTAATTTGGTGCTTAAGAAACATTTCCTATTATTATCAATGTCAAAAACACATTTTTTGGGGGGTGGGGGGGAACCATTATACATTTTTTAGGATTCTTTAATGAAAAAAATTAACTTATTTGCCACTTTTAATAAATTTAATACGTCCTTTCTGAATAAAAGCATTCATTACTTTCAAAACTGACCCCCGTTCAAACTTTTGAAAGATATTTTATACAATAACAAGTACAATAACATTTAGCCAATTTCTTGTTTTTGTCCCAGCTAAGCAGAGATCAGCTGATTGATCAATATCTAAACAACAGCCAATACAGCTCAGCTTTGGATGGCACATACACCGGGTAAAAACTGAAGTTATATTGCATTACATTAAATTTGTGCATGCAGTCTTCTGTCTTTTTCTTGTGTTTACTCTTGTTATCTTGCAGGCTCTCAAGTTATAAATGTGATTCTATCTCGCCGCTCGATGACTTGGCGTTTGACATGTATCAGGACCCTGAGGTGGCCCATATCATTCGGCTGCTGGACCAGAAAAAGCAGGACATGGTTCAGGAGGAAAGATTTGATCTGGCCAAAAAACTCAAACAAGCTATTGCAGACCTGCAAAAGGTTATTAGATTTGCCTTCTTTGTCAGACACATCTTTGTTTGCACATGTAGTTTAATAATAATTTTACACACTGCAGTGGTGAAGCTGGAATTGAGAGGGTTGAAATGCATCCAGGTGTATTCCAATAGAGCTGTAACAATCCTTTAGTTACCTGTTAATTTTAGCCTGACAGTAATTACTAAGCAAATTACAGATGTCTTCTTTTCTTTTATATACCTCAGATAAGTGTTTAACAACCTCTCGTTTCTTTTTTTTTCTAATTTTCTCTTTTTCTTTTTAGGTGGGCGAGCGTTTGGGCCGGTATGATGTAGAGAAACACAGTGCCATAGAAAGAGAGGACTATGACACAGCCAAGCAGAAAAAGGAACAAATGGAAGCTTACAGGCTCACAGTCTACCAACAGCTGGAGCTCCATGACCTGCTGGACATCAGTCAGGTAAACATCCATCCGTTCATTTGTCCACATATACACTAATGTTCGAAATTTTGGGTTCAATAAGATTTTAAATAAGATTTTTAAAAATAAAATTAATACTTTTATTCATTAAGTATGCATTAAATTGATCAAAAGTGACAGTAAAGGCATTTGCAGTGTTACAAAAAATTATTTGAGCATTCTATTAATCAAAGAATCCTTTTAAAAAAGTATCATGGTTACCACAAAAATATTAAGGAGTACACTGATAATAATGAATGTTTCTTAAGCACAAAATCAGCATATTAGAATGATATCTGAAGGATCATGTCACACTGAAGACTTGAGTAATGGCTGCTGAAAACCTTTGCCACCACAGAATTACATTACATTTTTTAAATATATTAAAACAGTTATGATAAATTGTAATAATATTTCATAATATTATTATTTTACTGTGTGTTTTGAGCCTTGGTGAGACTTCTTTCAAAAAACATTGAAAATACATTATACATTAAAGGTATCATCCATCCATTTATGGAAGCCCGTTTCCGCCACTGAATAAAAAAATTAAAAAGGTAATTGCGACTTTTTATCTCACAATTCTGACATTTTTTCTCATAATTGCGTGATATAAACTCGCAGTTGCGAGTTAAAAAGTCATAATTGTGAGATATAATCTCGCAATTCTGAGAAAAAAAGTCAGAAGTGCGTGATATAAATTCGCAATTGCCAGACATAAAGTCGCAATTCTGAGAAATAAAGTCAGAACTGTGAGATATAAACTCACAATTCTGACTTTTTTTCTCAGAATTGCGAGTTTATATCTTGCAATTCTGACTTTATAACATGCAATTGCGAGTTATAAAGTCAGAATTGTGAGATATAAACTCGCAATTCTGAGAACATATCAGTCGTTTCCCCCCTCAAAATTGGACTTTAACTCGCAATTGCGAGTTTATATCACACAATTCTGACTTTATAACCCGCAATTGCGTGAATTCCGAGAAAAAAGTCAGAATTGCGAGATATAAACACAATTGCGAGAAAAAAAGATAATTTATATCTCGCAATTCTGACTTTATAACTCGCAATTGTGAGTTTATATCACGCAACTCTGAGAAAAAATGTCAGAATTGTGAGTTTATATCTCGCAATTCTGACTTTATAACCCACAATTGCGTGAATTGCGAGAAAAAAGTCAGAATTGCGAGATATAAACACAATTGCGAGAAAAAAAAGAGAATTTATATCTCGCAATTCTGACTTTATAACTCGCAGTTGTGAGTTTATATCACGCAACACTGAGAAAAAAATGTCAGAATTGTGAGTTTATATCTCGCAATTCTGACTTTATAACCCGCAATTGCGAGTTTATATCTCGCAATTCTGACTTTATAACTCGCAGTTGCGAGTTTATATCTCACAATTCTGACTTTTTTTCAAAAAGTCGCAATAACCCTTTTTTTTTTTTTTATTCCGTGGCGGAAACGGGCTTCCATATCCATTCCACTTAATTCTTAGAAGTCAGTTAATGACTTTCATCCATCCATATTCCTGTGTGTCTCTCTAAATTTATTTTCCTGCAATGAATGCATGAATAATGCATCTCTTGTGTTGTGAGGGCCTCCAGCTCCAGAGAGATTAGTACACTGATATGGCAGTTTCCCAGCGGAATAGTGATTGTGCTGGTTCTCCTGAGATCAGGTGCTTGCTTCTTACTCGTCTGAAGACAGACATATTTATACAGCAGACAAAAAATGACTCGGACAGTCATCGAGCGCTTGCGACAAACACTTAACCGAGCCAGTATTCTGACAAACCTTTATCTGTAGTTTGTAATTGCTTTTTTCATACAATCAGTGTCTGAAAAATAATAGTCCAAAGTTCTCAACACTTTTTAGCCTTTTATTCATTTCAGACTTATTTTAATTTTGATAAATAGCTTTTATGAACTTTGGTTCAAATGTGAATAATTAAAAATGTGTGAAACTTGTTTCAGATCCACAGAACTTCTGAGCTTTCCATCTCTGATTTTCCCTCTCCACGTGTTGGGACACAGAAAGACACGCCTCACCCAGCAGACTCACCCAGGAAGAGAAGACAGAGGCAACATGTGAAGGAGACAGATGAGCAGGACACTTCAAAAGCTGCTAGCCCCAAACATACAGTCGCCCCAACACCACTCACTCCTCCTCACATCCCCAAGCTCGATGTAAGTCTTGATGTACACAGAATAAATACAGAACAATAATGATGTTATTGTTCTAATGCATTACTTGTGTCCACTTTTTTCTTGTTCATTAATATATCTTATCACAAATTCTAGTTTTAAGGGTACTTTCTTCTGTAATCCTCAGTCTGCCTTGATGAAACACTGCTTCTGTTTCTTTCCACCAATGTAGCTCATTCTTCACTTACACAAGGCTCTTTGTAGATGTATTATCTAAACATGTGTGTGGCTTAACATGCTTGTCAGGGATTTGCATTAGCCAGAGAGTTTTACGTTTCAAGATTTAATTAAAGGGTTTAATGGTGAAGCGTGTAATTTTTGTGCTACTAACGTAGTACTGCCCTAAACCATGCCAGAGGGCGAAATGTTTGCACACATATATATATAATATTTATTTGTTTGTTTGTTTGAAAGCAACTAATTGTTTTGTTAAGAAAAGTGGCAGTAAAGGCATTTCTAATAATACAGAAGACTTCCTTTTCAAATAAATGCTTTTGTTGTGAACTTTCTATGCATCGAAGAATCCTAAAAAATAAAAAAAAAATGTAAGTGGGTATATTTAAGAATATAATTATCAAGGGGTTATTTGACTGTCAGATGACTTAGACTTTTCTTAGTGGACCTTTCATTTTCGTTTTTCTGCAGGTCATTCTGTTAATCAGCATTGAAATAACATGCAAGATGAGAACACAGATAGTGACTGAAAATTATAGGATGGCAGGTGGATCTATCCTTCCAGTATAAAATAAACCCTCAACACTTTTTTTATATTTCTTATTTTTTATATATTTATATTTTATATTTACACTTTTTTTTTATACAAGTATTTATATTTCTGCTTGTGACAGAAAGCGCAAAAATTATGTTCACGTATTAGTTATTCTTGGCATTTAATTCTGTTTTTAAACACGGTTATAAACACTGTATATCTGAATTCTTTAAAAATGTTTGGAGTCATGGTATGTGTGTGTGTTTTCACAGATCAGTTCCCTTGCTTATGACGAGAGGCCTTTACCAGCACTTAGAAAGAGGTCGAGTGATCAGCCAGTCAGTGAGCTTGATGAGATGCCCCCAATGACAGATACAACCACCCCACGTAGCCCTGGGGCCTCGGGACAACCAGAACCGCTCACAGAGAAAGCTCAGAGAGAGGCCAGTCTGCCCATCGACATCTATGGAGACAGTCTGGTGAGACACCCAACATTTACAGCCTCCAGTTAGTTGATTTTATCAGAGTATTTACAAACCAGGTCTAAATTATTTGTTTGCAAATCATACATATCTGATTCACAAGTTTGAAAAAAGTTCGAAAAAGTCTAGTTGGTTTGGAATAACATGAAGTTAAAGGTGACATATCATGAAAATCGGACTTTTCCCGGTTTTAAGTGCTATAATCAGGTCCCCGGTGTATCTACCAACCAAGGAAACGTGAAAAAGATTAACTCAGTAACTTAGTTTTGGTAAGCCTTTTTCTGCAAGCGTCTGAGAAAACGAGCGCGCACTCAGAAAACCGTATATCAGAAGTTTAAACTCATATGGTTTAAAACGCATGATTTCAGTGCAATAAACATGATAATCAGAACCAAAACAGATGTTTTTAACAGGTTCCAGCTGTAATGACGCAGCTCTATTCTGGAAAAGGGGGCGGGGAGCAGCAGCTCATTTGCATTTAAAGAGACAGATTTTAAAGTAAAATAGGCATTTTCAAAATTATATAATAAATGATCTGTGGAGTATTTTGAGCTGAAACTTCACAGACACATTCTAGGGACATCAGAGACTTATATTACATATTGTAAAAAGGGGCATAATATGTCTCCTTTAAGTTAAATATTGCAGAATTGAAGTTTTTGGGTGAATTATCCCTTTAAGTATTTAACAGTTCGCTGTAATGTCCATCTATAACTGTTGTTTACTCTCTCACAGCACTAGGCAAACTCTACATGACAAAGGTCAAATGGTCAGCTGGTGTATTCTGTTTGTGTGCTGTTTCTGGAATGTGATCCTCACTTTCTCTTTCTCGGTCTGTCTCTCTAAGGTGGCAGGGGCCTATTCCAAGACGTGGTCCTACAGGGAGGATTCTTTGCTGGCAGTCTACAAGAAACTGATGGAGGTTCCACCTGGAACCCCAAAAGCAGAACTGTGGAGCATGACGAGAGCAGCTGTGTTCCTCTGCAAGAAAGCTCTCACAGATAAAGTGTCATCTGTACGAGAACTCCTACTCTATCTTTATTTTGCCCAGTCTTTTTCTCTGATTTTATCACCCCCTTCTTTTGTTTCTCGGCCTCTCCTACTCTCTTTCTTACTCTGACCCTCTCTTTCTAATTTCTCTCATGTTCCCATCTTTTCAGTTTGGTTTCAGGCTAAAGACAGAATGGCACCATCAGCTCGACTGATAGTTGTGACTGTTTAGCAGGTGTCGTGTTCTGTCTAGTATCTGTAGAAGTGATACAGCAACAAATGTAGTATAAAGCTTAGCTTATCTCTCCCAAGGACAAACTTAGCCTCAGGTTTGAGGGAAACTGTGATAGAACGGATTTTCTGCTAAGAGCTGGTATGAGGGGGAGGAGACGGACAAACTGTAGAAAAATGAACAGGAGATTTGGGTGAATCGTAATGCTCAGTATGGCTGTAGAAATGAGAGTTCCTTACAGTTAAAAAGGCCAATTTCTTTTTTTAATAGAGACATCGACTGCATTTTTTTGTAGAACTTTCACACACATTACCTGGACCTGCCTGAAAAACAAACGGATCATTCTTGTAGTTTATGATGTTACAAACTATCATCATTTTAATAGTGACTTCTATTAACCATGGCCAAAATTAGCACTCAAAATCACTAAAATAGAGAATGAATTGGTTTTAGAGAGTAACTTTACTGGGAACTGTAATATTAAATTGTTGAAATTTTATTTTAAAACTGACAGTCTGACCCTTTCTGATATAAGGGAAGCGACTGATTAAAATGAAAGACATACAAACCATCTACTAAAAAAAGTATTTAAAACCTTTTTCCTTGTTGATAAATTTAGCATACAGTATTTGTTTTCTTTACTCCCTGCAGTGACATGTATGAAATATTCTTGACATTAAAGGTAGGGTGACCATACGTGCCATTTTCCCAGTACGCGTCCTGGCCAGGATTTCTATATTGCCTAAAATATCTAGGTTTTGGCTTTGTTTGCGTGTGCAGACGTGTGATGTCATACACCGATCGGTCTGCTCACGCAAACAAAGCCAAAATCTAGATATTTTAGGCAATATAGAAATCCTGGCCAGGACGCGTCCTGGGAAAATGGCACGTATGGTCACCCTAATTAAAGGCACAATATGTACGATTTTTTTATTGAAATATCCAAAAACCACTAGAACAGTGTTATATATTTTGCTGACTTGTGTACTTACATTATCCCAAATGTTTCGAAG
>NW_015552843.1:760889-768261 GCF_001515605.1 Sinocyclocheilus anshuiensis | reverse complement strand
AATATTTTAATAAATATTTCCTTTTTTATTAAATTAAAATAAATAATTAGTGAGTGTTGCGTAAAGTACATTTTGTATGTGAGGCTGTTTTAAAAGTAGTTTTTTTGTTCATATAATTTTTGCACTGACCTCAGGCTCTTACTGATCATTAAAGGGTTTTTTTACAATTTGCCATGACATTGAGTTTAATGTGTATTAATGAACATTTAGCTGTTTTTTTGCATGTAAATGGATCACTCTCTAGCCCTCTGGCATTCTCAAAGTACATGGATGCTTGTGGTTGTGACGTGACAGCTGTTTTTTTTTTTATTGTGCGGTCAGTCCTTAGATAAATCACTCACAGTAAAAGTTGTGGCCTTTCAGAGTTTCATTCTAAACTGTTTTAAATGGTTGTACTGAGAGTCTGAACAATGTGCCCACTGCTGGACACATTCCAGTAACCCTCTCCCCACGGTTGTTTAGCTAAACTAACACAGCACAGCATTTAACTGTGTGCTTTAGCTGACCAGTTGCCGTTACTTTGTGCCATGTGTTGCTGTAAAGGTCTTAGTTGGTTTCTTACATGGTTTCTGTGTGTAATTGCACCTTAAAATCGAAATTCTGAGGAAAAATGGTTCCAGATGGTTGTAAAATAGACATGCCGTGTTAATGAATACATTTCAAAATGTGATATTCAATATTTTTCTTTGGTTACATGGTCATTTATAATGGGTACACAGAGACAGATTCTTACATGAAGTTGTTGTTGTTTATAAGCACCATAGAAACTCTGAATATAAACCTTGCATATGAATTTTAGTGTGTTAAGTAACAACTGTCTCCATTTGTTTTTGCATTTTAGGTGTTTCTTGCATCTCTGAATCTACTTCGAATGATTCTGAGTGAGTTTATTCCCAACCATCAGCTGGGCAAATCTGAGATCAGTCACTGTGTGGAACAGACTTGGAATAATCTGCTCTCCAGGACCGGAGAATCAACCCCGAGACTGAGAACACTAGCTATTACCTTCATACAGGTCAGTAGACTTTTGAAATACTTTCTGTATACATCGGCAATGAAGTGACTCCTGCAGCTATTTGGGGCAACAGAAAAACATATCCTGTTGACTAGAAAAAATATTCTTAGCATGCTATGATGACCTGACTTGCTGAGAATCTTCATAGATGACTGGGAGTGAATGTCTGAATGACTGTCTGAAGGCATTATATATACTGGTGGTGGCCTTGTGAAGTGAACTTCATTGTGAACTGGAATTGTCAAATATTTGTGGTTTTCTGTTAACATGAATAGAGATCTTATCTTTTACCGTAACCCTGCTATGAGATTTCCTCATTTCAATCTGCCAAATTTTGTCGGATACAATTTAATTTCATAAACAGGTCTGGCCACAAAACACTTTAAAAAGAGTTTTGTGGCTTCCCATCCATACCTACAGTGGGTACGGAAAGTATTAAATATATGAGTGTCACAGCAAAGGGTCTGAATACTTAGGACCATGTGATATTTCAGTTTTTCTTTTTTAATAAATCTGCAAAATGTCAACAATTCTGTGTTTTTCTGTCAATATGGGGTGCTGTGTGTACATTAATGAGGAAAAAAAATTAACTTCAATGATTTTAGCAAATGGCTGCAATATAACAAAGAGTGAAAAATTTAAGGGGGTCTGAATACTTTCCGTACCCACTGTATTAGCTATGCGAGCTTCTTCATTCTGTTGTACTCCTGAAAGTTGACAGAATGGTCTTTTAGCACAGTGTTTCCCAACCTTTTTTCTGCCATGGCACAGTTTTGATATGCAAAAAAATCCCACTGCACACCACTAAGCAATAAAAAAAAAAAAAAAAAAAAAGATAGAAAGGAGAAACATATTTATTATTAATTTCTTTCCCAATAATTAAACATTGCATCATCAGAGTTGGTATTTTGGCTTTATATATGATCAGACAATTGCACTTAATTTCTGAAAATCATACTCAAATGGAGTTGATGAGGTTTTTGACGAGCGAGTGACAGAGATCTGTGTTTTGTCCATCATTAGAACGGCCGCCTCTGAGGCAGTAAATTAATAGCATCAAATTTTCACCAGTTTGCAGGTTATAACGTTTATTGTAGCTATATAGGCGCTCAGTTTCTCTTGTTGTTAATACATTTGGCCAAAATCTCACGATATAAAAGACGAACAGCTATGATATTTAAAATGTACAAAAGTGTATTGGCTACAACTAGACAGCAAATGCTAAGACTCTTCTCTGGCCTTTATACACAAAAACATTAGCCTTTATAGACAGCATTTCTTGAGTAAAGAAAACGCTGTACTTATTCAAACATCAGTTCTTTATTTACCCTTGCATTGCAAAGAAGTAGACTTCTGTCTTCAAACTGTGCATCGCGGCACTTCATTCTGAATGGAGGCGGGGTGGAGTTATGAGGTTTGACTGACAATTTGAGGATCCAGTGGCGTTACGAGGTTTAGTCACAAGCTCTTTTGAATGCTGTTCATAGGTTAAATATTTGTAAAACTCACAAACAGACAAAATAATAACAAAATATAATCGAGATAAGGAAGTTTTTGATAATTTTCCACGGCACACCCGACAACCTGTCAGGCACAGTGGTGGGGAAACACTGTTTTAGCAGAGACCGCTACTCATTTCATATTTAATTTTATTAAAAACTAAAAAAATATTCAAGGGCATATCTGACATTTTTATGCAATTCAGTGTTCTCTAAAATGGAAAGTCCCCTGTCGCTAATTCAGTGTGCTTCTGACAAATTGTTTTTTCTGTGTATCATACTCTTTTTGTGACGTCAGACTTACAGACCTAGATAATGAGATTGTAGTTCAGTATTTACGTTAATCTGACTACAGTTGACCCTGCTGTAGCTCCATTGTAACTGTGCATGTAAATATACTTTCTTTTATACATACTAATAACCTGTGGTACAACCAAAGTGTACAATCTTTTAGCAAATTGTATATGAAATATAAAATGCATACAGTATTAAAAAAGCTGGAGAATGTGGCCCAGACAGATCAACTTGTTGTTCAGATAAATATCATGTGAAAGAACGGCTGAAGTACTTGTGACAGTCATCATGCTCTATATGTGATAAGGATGGGGATGTTTCAGGTTCCTGGAAAATTGATGTTTTGAAGTGTTCTGTGACTGACAGACATTGATTTGTGTTGGTTTTGGTTGTTGATAGACAGGTTGTGTCTCTGTCAGCATTGTGTGGGGAAACTTCATTGTATTTTGCACTGTATAAATAAAGACATTTGTGACTCATGCTTCTGGATGGTGGAAAAAGTAAATCAAAGACCACACCTTTTTATGAATAATTTGATGATGTACTCTGATATCAATGCTGTAGAGTAGCCCTATTATAAAATCATACAACCCAATTGTATGTTAAATCATAATCACTCATTATTGATTAAAGAAATTAAAATATCATTCTCAACCCTCTTCTAGAAATAACACATACAATCATTGCCGTCTTTCTTGGTGAATACATAAATATCAGTTAATGTCTTCAAAAAATGTCTATAATTTAGTGTCTAAAAGAGGGTCCACAGTGACGAGAGTTGTCGATTTGACATGACATGAGTGACAGCAGCCGTTGGCAGTGTATTTGGGTGTACTTGACTATTTGACAAACTTTAAGCAGAGTTTAGCATTTTGCAAATTAGCAGTGATGTAATCACCAATGAGAACAAAGACAGTGGAGTTCACATACAGTGCCTTTTTTCACGTTTTGTTATGTTGCTGCCTTATGTTACACTGCTTTATAATACTTTTTTCCCACATCGATCTACACTACATACACCATAATGGCAAAGCAAAATACAGTTTTTTTTAACATCTTTGCAAATTTAATAAAAAAAACTTAATTGATTCCATTGCATAAGTATTCATACCCTTATCTGGTACAGTTGAAATTTAGCTCAGAAGCATTCATATTGCTTGTAGATGTTACTACACTCCATGTGAAGTTAACCTGTGGCATATTCAATTGAATGGGTATGATTTGGAAATGCACACAGCTCTCAATAAAAGGTCTAACAGCTGAAATTGCATATCAGAGCAAAAACCAAGTCCTGCGGTCTAAAAAACTGCCTGTAGAGCTCAGAAACAGGATTGCATCAAGCCACACATCTTGGGAAGAGTTCAGAAAAATTCTGCTGCATTGAAGGTTCACATTAGCATGTAGTCTCAGTTACCTTTAATGGAAGAAGTTTGGAACAACCAGGACTCTTCCTAGAGCTGGCCTCCTGGCCAAACTGAGCAATCGATGGAGAAGGGCTTTAGTTAGAGTGGTGACCAAGAACCTGATGGTCACTCTAGTTGAGCAGAATCCTGAAAATGTGCGTCTGCCCCCATCCAACCTGACAGCGCTTGAGAGGTGAAGAGGCGAGGAGAAGAATGGCAGATAATTCAAAGCTTGTTGCATCATACCCAAAAATACTTGAGGCTGTAAAGGTGCTTCAACTAAGTACTGACTTAAGGGTATGAATACTTATGCCATGTACTTATTTCAGTTTTTTATTTTTAATAAATGTACAAAGTTGTGACAATTCTGTTTTTGCTTTGTCATTTTGATGTATGGTGTGTAGATTGATGTGGGGGAAGAAAGTAATTTAAAGCAACTAAACAAAAGGCTGCAACATAACAAAGTGTGAAAAGATGTGCTAATATGCTGTTAATATAAATGTGTTAATATGCTGCCCACTAAATAAAAAAATAGAGCAACTAGCAGTAAAAATGCCAGTGTACCAAATACCAAATGTACAGCAACCTGCCATCCTACCTCCAGCATTAAAATCGCAGAAATATATTTTTTATATATAAATATTTACATATGGTTTTTCAATATATTTTTGAGAATTTATAAGTGCGTAAGAAAAAGTTTGTGTTTTATAACTTGAATGCTGTTGTTTAAAGCTCGCTTGGACGTTTGTTTTGGCAGGAAATGGCTTTATTTAGGGAGGTGAGAGCTCTGCAGATGGTTCCTGTGGAGCTTGTGAGGGCCATGCAGAGCAGTGTACCCACTAGACTGGCACTGAGCAGACTGGAACTGCTGGAGAGGCTTCTAGAACAGCTGGGCACCAAGGACTCTGGCTTCACCCTCGACAACGTCATGCGGGTACTGGCCCAACTTCAACTCTTTCTGAGATGATCTCACTGGGTGTCAACCCAGTGGCTTTCTCCTCAGTCAAGCTGCAAGCTTGAAGTTTAAAGAAGATTTTTTAAGCTACAGCTAAAGTATTAGCTTACAAATATGCAAATGGGTGGTTAGATTTATTGACCACATGATACATGAATGGTTATGTACTATTCCGAGACCACACACACTGACTGGCATTAGGTGCCAGCTGTGGTGGTGAATGTTTGCAGTTGGGTGCATGTACAAACCCAAACTATGCTTTAGCATCTAAGACCACATACAAATATTTGATATTTGGGTTTTAAGGCCAAAATATCACAAATGTAACCTTTCTGTTGGGATCTGAAGGTTAATTTCATTCGCACAGCTATCATTAAGATTCTTGAGGGCTTCATTAGACTGAAACACAGTGGTCTTTGTATGACAGAGAGGGTGTAGTCGACCCTATGTAATATCGAGTTACCATTCGTTTCTTAAAAGGGCTGTTCTGACAGCTAGTTGCATATCCATGGCATAGTTTATGAAAATCATCCAAGCACTGTCTCATTTTCTCTCTCTGTTCCAGCAGTTAGTTGTACAAAGTGGTTAAGCTGTTAAAATTACAGTTCCTTAGGATCTTATTTTCTTCAGGTTCTTATTTGAAGACAGAGTTTTCTCTTTTTATTTTGTTTTTCTTTTGCTACCTGTGCAGTTTAAAGTATGTTTGCAATGCAAACTTGTGTCACTATTGCAACAAAGACTGAAAATTCACAAGCATCTGCAAAATGCACGGTGAGGTTTTTGTTTGTGTTCCAGCTGGGCTTTGTTATTTTAAAACAACAGCTTCTTCTGGTTTTGTGTGTTAGCTTGGAAGGTTTAGGTCACCACACCTAGGTAGCCTGAAGTCTCCACATGTTTTAGCTGGGTATCATATCAGTTCTCAAGCAATGTAAGAGAGTTTTTAAATTATATATAATTTATATAATTGATGAACATTTAACAATACAGTTAGATTTAATCTTTAATAAATATCAAAATAAATGTTCACTTTTCATATTGTACTTTTATGTTTTTGTATGACCTAAATTCACTTGTAGAATATAAAATTATTGATTTTAGTTTTTAGTCTTTAGTGCCAAATTATTTAAATAGTGGCAAATTGTAATATTGACTATTTATTTTTATTGGCCATAACATTACAATAATTATCAGCTTATCTGTATTGGCCAGAATTTTCATATCTTTGGATTTCTGTAATGAGATTTATGGACTGGATATTAAAGGGGACATAAAAAGAACATTATGTTGTGTATTTGGTGTAATGCAATGTGTTTATGCGGTTTAAGGATCAAAAAACACATTATTTTCCACATAATGTACATTATTGTTGCTCCACTATGCCCCGCCTTTCTGAAACGCGTCGATTTTTACAAAGCTCATCGGTCTGAAAAGCGAGGTGTACGCTGATTGGCCAGCTATCCAGTGCGTTGTGATTGGCCGAATACCTCAAGCGTGTGATGGAAATGTTACGCCCCTTACCATACTGTGATGCCGTGTCCCGGCACGACAAGACAAGACAAAAACAATGAAACCCATTACAAACGAGGCATTTGTTGCATCCAGTGGGGACATAACTTTAGTCTTTGCAACTTTACAGATCTTCTTTATGCACCAAGAGCTTGTAACACTCCAAAGAGAAAGAAAAAATTTAAATCGCATCATATGACCCCTTTAAAGGGGTAAATTAACTGAAAAACTAGTATTATTTCATCATTTATACATACTCATGTTGTTTAAAACCTGTATGATTTGAGGAGTCGAATGGACCACTTGTGGACTTTAAAAAAAAAAAAAAAAAGCATTTGGAGCTTGACAAATGCTGGTTATAGTACGCTTGTGTTGTGTATAGGGATGCTCCGATCCGCCTTTTTTGCCTCCGATACCGATTCCGATACCTAGGGTTCGGTATTGGCCGATACTGATCCGATACCAGTGAAGTTTTTTTTCCCTCATTTAAATAAATGTAGAATTTATATATCTCTGTGTGTGGAACTTATAATCATTCTTTCACAATCTACTAGATACAGACTACTTCATTATAAAGAAAAATAAAATAAACAAATATGAAAAAATATAGGCCTATGTATATTTATAATCTATGACAAAAATTTATCATAAACTAGGTTAGTGGATAATTCGGCAGCAAAAGTTATTCTAGAAAAATCAG
>NW_015552843.1:751040-757742 GCF_001515605.1 Sinocyclocheilus anshuiensis | reverse complement strand
ACAAAGGGAAGAGAAATTGATGCGTAGTGTATTATATCTGTGCAACAGTTATTGAGCCTTTCTTTTAACAGTTATACATTTCAGTTACTGTGGACGTTAAAAACAATTTAGTCTTTTCTACGCCCGTGTTTTTTTCTCACAGACACCCGGTAGCAAGAAACAAAACATTAAACTCCGGAAAGAAGATAAAGTCATTTTTGCAAATTCATAGACATGTATTTACAAATCAAGTATAATGGGAACACAGAATGATCTTGGAGAGAGCTTTACCGAGCTGACTGCTGTAACCAAACGAACAATAACACTGATAAGATATTATTATTATTATACGAATTCTACTAATAAGAACAATATTAAAACGCACTAAGGATGAATGAGCTACTGGAGTCATGAATATTAATCAGGTCGTGTGCGTTTGCTCGAACTGATTCGCTGAAATCAAAACAGGGACGATAATAGGTGAGCGCCAGCCAATGAGATTGTCGTTTGCGCATAAAAAAAAAAAAATCTCGGATTTGGATCGGCTCTCTCTGACCGATACCCGATCCGAGAAAAATGGCACTATCAGAGCCGATACCCGATATGAATATCGGATCGGCGCATCCCTAGTTGTGTAGGTAAAAAGTCATACAGGTTTGGAACAACTTGATGAACAGTAACAGAACAGTTTTTTTTTTGCAGTTATCACCAATGAATCAGCCCTCAAATGTCCTCTTAAATATTTATTGCTTCTTTCTGTTAGTTTGGTCATTTTCATTGGTGATCTCTCACGAAATGGTTGCTGTAGTTTACATGCAGGGATGGCTGCTAAATGCCTTCTGCCTGCTGGTTTCCTGGGAGATGAGATGGGCTTCAGGGCACAGCAGAGAGGCGATTGGGATTCCTGTAATTAAAATGAGAGATCCAGAGCCTGGGGGCAGATGAATGGGATCTGCGTATGGAGAACGTAAGAGAGAAAGTGAGGGGCAAATACTGTGAATATAATACAAATGTTTTACAGAATGTAACTAAAAATATAGGTTTAGTTATTATCAATGTTAAAAACAGTGCTGCTTAATATTTTTGCAGAAGCCATGATACATTTTTTTTCAGGATTCTAGATGAATAAAATAATCCTTATGAAAAAAAGTATTAATTTCTTTTAAACAAACAAAAACCCCAAAAGCTGACCCCAAAGCTTTAACAGTAGTGCATATTCTAAAATCACTTGATTATATTTATTAAATGAATTAATAATTAAATATATTTGTGTGTGATATATGTTGTGTTAGTTTCTGGCAGGTGGATTGGAGCACAGCGCTGCCTCAGTGCGGGAACTCTCTGTGAGAGTCGTCCAGGCTATGTACCGTCTTCATGGAAAAGCAGTATTGAATTTTCTGCCACCTGATGACACCAGCACACGTAAAAACATCCTCTACAAGAACCTTTTTGACTCACTCGCCAAGATAGATGGAAACACCATTGACACGCAGGTAAAACCGGTCTGAAGTGCATTGTTAGCTGTAAATTTCACGATTGAAGCTCATGGAATGTTTGTGCGTGGGCTCAGAGAATGTTGGGATACAGCATTCATTTTAAAGTGTCTCTCTTTCTCACTTTTTACTCCATAAGCCAAAAAAAGAGGCAGAAAAAGAAAATGGTGAGAAAGAAAAAGAGGAAATCAGAAGCTTACAAGAGCAGCTTGCAGTGCTGAAGGAGATCAGTGTAGGTTGTGTGGTCAGAGGTGGCCTAATCTATCTTCTGTTTTGTTTTTAATGCTCTCACACAAAATGATCTTCTTCACACCTGGTGTTAACATTTTCATATCTGAAAGTTCTTTAGCTGGATTGCATTTGCACCTGGACTGAATGACTATAGAGTGGATCTCTGTTAACACATTGAGCCCTTTTGATCATCAAATGTGTGAATAGATGAATTCGTAAATGCATTAAAGGTGTGAATATGTGTTTTAGGAGAAAGGGAAGGACAATGCTAAAGTACCTGAGAAAAAAGCTGAGAAGTCAACCAAATCAGGTGTGTAAACTGGTGCATGTGTGTGCTGCCAACGCTATCTCACGACCAGTTTGTACGTATTTTACAAGGTTGCTAATTTGTATGAATTCAATTTGTCTAGACCCCAGTGACGATTAGGTTTGGGGCTGGTCATTCGTACGAATTCATACGAATTGGGGAACTCGCTAAATACGCAGGATTTATCAAAAATCGTACGAATTCATACGAATTAGACACCTCGTAAAATATGTACAAATTGCCATGAGATCAGGTTGGTGCTGCTGTGTCTTTGTGAACTCTTAGTAAAGATCAATTCCTATATAATTGCAGTATGTTAACATTTAATTTAACATTTAATTCAACATGTTAAATTGTCGAGTTGAAAGAATATAAAGGTTAAAAAATTTATATTGAGGCTTCCAGTGAAAAAATCTGATGACACATTTTTTAAACTGAACCTGCCATAGTCACATATGAACCTGAACCTGCTGTAATCACACCTGCCATAGTCACATACAGGGCCTAAAATTAACACTCGCCAAGCGCCAAATGCAAGTTAAAATCGGCTTTGGCGAGTATATGAAACTGTGTCAGTCGCCAGATGGCCGGTAACATTTGTATAAATTCTAACAGTGCAATGTTGTGAGAACATAAACGTGAACAAATGTGAACGATGCTCTGTACAGTTAAAGGGTCAGTGCTGCTTCTTCACAAAAGTTTAAGCCTTTGCAATGTAAATATTCAAGAGCTAGAACACATGAAAGGAGACGCGTTACTCGCGCTGAGTGGGAAGTTTAAACATCCGAAGCCCCGGCCTGAAAGCCGCATCTGCTTCCTTCCTGCGCTTAAACGGACAAATTAACACAAAATTATGTCAAAAATTAGTATCCTAGTAAAGTAGTTGGTTCTTAAGTGAACATGAACAGCTGAGAAAAAAACCGGACACAAATGTGTCACAAGACAATAGAATCCATTATAATCAGTGATATTGTCTACACAGGATGCAGCACAGCGCGACACGACAAATTGCCGAAAGTAAACGGATTCCCCGTTCTGTTTCTGAAATAGTTAAGGCAACGGCCGCTTTGTCGCATCCAGTGTTGACAACTTCAAGCTGCTGCGGTGTAGACACGGTGTTAAAGTGATAGACACAGAATTCCAATAATCCTGCTGTTGTCTGCGTTTTTAATGTTGTACAAAGGAAAAAAAAAACAATCACTCACTGCTCTTGAACTTTAAAAAAGATATAAAGACTATAGTGTTATTTGATTAACATAATTTATAAAATTTCTGTAAGCTACCTGAAAATACTGTTAGACCTGCCTGAAATGCACAGTTTCTATTTGTATCTTTGTTGGCTATTTTGTGCTATTGCTTGTAATTTGATTTGCTCTTATTTTACAACTGACTATTTACTAGTGAAAATGTAGCCTATTAAATTTTTATTGGTCAAGCTAGTAGTTTTAGCAGGTATCGAAACTGGAATCAAGGATTGTGATTTTTTGCTATTTAAAATTTTGGTGTCATAACTGGCTGTTTTTTTTTTCCATGGCTGGTAAAAAATATGTCACCGGCCATTGGCAGGTCTGGCAAAAAGTTAGTTTTAGGCCCTGGTCACATATATCTTCATATCTGTCTTTTAGCTGGATGTATGTATGCCCTTCTTTGCATTCACTTGTCACTTTAGTCAAATGATAAAAACAGTGAGAACCAGACCATTATTTTTTCTTTATTCTCTCTAAAACATGCATCGCATTGCACTTCCTCAAATTACCATCTTATTTGCCAGTAGCTCAACAAACTTCCCTGTTTGTGCAGCCTACACATCAACATTAACCCTCAGTTTCTGTTTGGTAACCGAGAGAGGCCAATTTAATGGCTTGAAAATATATATTTAACATTGAACCATCAGGATGATTGTTAATTTTGAAATCACTTAAACTTAAAATGAAAAAGCTCATTCAAATATGAATAAGTACCATAATATTATATAAGTAATGCTAAAATAACACTGGAACATCATTGCAAACCTCTAACAGGAAATTCAGTCTGAGCAGAATGTGATGGTTAATTATGTTTCCCTTGGTTTCAGCAGGTGTTAAGAAGGTAAACCAGTCTGTTCCTGCTGATGCGAAAGGAAGCCAACCATCTGTAACTAACTACTTAGACAAGTAAGGACTACTTCTTGACACTTCTTCATTGATTCCCTCAACTGGGCAGTTTGTGATTCTCCCAGTCAGTGCAATCTCAATTTATGAGTTTCTGATTCAGTGCCAGCTCTGCGAAGTCAAGTCTTGTGTATGAGTTTCCTGTTATAAATGCATTAATATTATCTTACCAAGACATCTGGAAATTGATAGCATAATGTGCAGTGCTAATGGGCTCTCATTTAATGAGTTTCTTTTTGTACTGCTGGGAAAAAAATCTTAATAGCATGTTGAGTGAGAAATGAAAGATCAGATCAGAGTTGATGCTTGTGCTGTTTTGTCTAGTCTGTGTATTTTCTGTGGAGAGAGAGATGAGTCGTTTACTGAGGATGGGCTCGACCTGCACTACTGGAAACACTGCCCGATGCTGCAGCGCTGCCTTCAGTGCAGACAGGTGCACACATACCCAAGCACATGCGCTGTCATATTTCAAAATAATTCATATTGGTTAAACTACATCTCAGTTTGCAAAGTGTGCTAATGTAGCATGTTTGTGCGTTCGTTAGGTGGTGGAGATTGTGAGCCTGACAGAGCACTTGCTGACTGAGTGTGAGTGGAGGGCAGATTTCACCCAGTGTCCTCTCTGCTCCGAAGCTCTCACCCGAGATAAGCTAACTGAACATGCTCAAAGAGCTGCTTGCAATCGTGAGTCTTTGTGTGGTTGCACAGTATTTTTATTCCATGCTCATCCAGAAACCACACTCAGTGCTGTTACAAATGTGATACCAGGGGACAAAATGAACATTTTGGCAGGTGATTTGATGTAAGGCCATATTTCGTACTGGCCATGCAACTGTAGTTTAGATTTTTTTTTATGAAACATATACTGGGGAAGGATTTTGTCCTTAAAACAGTGTAATTTTTTATCTGTTGTTTTCCTTGCACATTTGTGATGAACACTGCAGCTTATTGAGTCATTTGCCACATCAGATACTAGCTCAGACAATTGTCTATTTTCCTCCTATATCCATTCTGACAGTGTTGGATCAGGAATGAAGAGACAGGAAGTCCAGGGTGGAGATGAAGACTGAAGAGTCTTTTATTAATGTCGCTTGTTAGCTTTGCATACTTCCCTCTATGCCTGCCCAAGTATTGGCATACGTCCCAGTTCCTGGGTGCACCATATACTTGTTTATCAGTTCTTAACAGAAATATAGGAGGTAGTTCAGCCTTGCATATAAAACTATGATTATATGTTGCACAGTATAAGAAGAATAAAGACTGAAAATATTAAAAGCATGTGTGTTCCCACATCAAGTTAATGAGAGGAATATTTTATATTCCACATGGATTTCTTAAGAAAAAAAAACATTCCTGTCCAATAAATGGCGTAAGAATATTTAAACATTTGTATTATCTTCCAGTTCCCAAATAATATCACAGATTAGTAACTGTAACTTTTTTACATGCTTTTACTTGCATTTGGTGCTTGGCAAGTGTTCATTTTGGTCCCTTTGTGTCACACTCTTATTATACCTAAAAATAAGACAAGACTGCCCACTCTATCATCAGATCTGTTTGTCCATATGAAGTTCACACAGTGTCACTAGAAATTACCTTTCACACCTGCAGATTTATTGTGTTATTTCTATAAGTAGAGAATTTTCTGCATTTTTTGTTTGGGAAAAAGTAAAAACAGTGTTTCCTGGTGATGGATTTATTCTTTTTTTCTTTTGTCAGCACCAACTTCTGGAGATAATTGTAATCACTGTCCTCTCTGCCATGAGAACTTCGCCTCAGGGGAGGAGGTGAGATCACACACAAACACACCCATAGGTGCTACTCATTTATTGTCATGAACAACAAAACAACAAAAAAAACACCTGGTGCACGAATGCAGTCTGCCATAACAGTAGCTGTAAAATTATTGAAATTAATTTAAATGATTTATTCATCATAAATAACTTGAAAAGTTCTTGTTATACTCTGTTCGGTTCTCTGTTGCACGTCATACAGATGAGCTCATGATTGTGACTGACGCTGGAAAGGTGTTCACTCAAGAATACTTTACCTCTCAGCTCTGAAAAGTCACATGGAGTAACACCTCCAGCTGACAAACAATGTTTTAAGTATTCAGTGTTGGCCGTGTCTTCTGTGCCAAATGAATGATGTCTCACATCATGTACCACATAAACTCGTATGTTGTTCAGTTTGTTGTAAACCTGTTTTTGTGAGGGTTACACTGTCCCTGAAATACAGTGTGAGCATTGTTTTGAAACAGTGAAAATATGGGCAATCTTGTTATGATAAAGAGAATGACGTTTACCAATATGTAAAGAATTCACTTCAGACACAACAAATTATTACATAAAAAGAGATGCAGTTGTCAGTATCTTTAAAGATATAAATTATATTTGATTAATTTTAATGGACTTAACTGATGTCATCATAATTCATGATTATTATGATGAACAACACATTTCCTTTTACTTTAGTATCAGCTAGGGCTGCAAAACGATTAAATGCATTCAAAATAATAGCTTATGTTCACATACTATACGTG
>NW_015552843.1:727338-751030 GCF_001515605.1 Sinocyclocheilus anshuiensis | reverse complement strand
TACACACACATACATGTATATATTAAGGAAAAATATGTTGGATTTATATATAAATTATTTATATTTATACAGAATATAAATTATACAAGTAAAATATTTATACATAAAAATATATATGCATCGATATATACATAATAAATATACACAGTGCACACAATGTATTTTTGGCTATTGCTACAAATATACCCCAGCGACTTAAGACTGGTTTTGTGGTCCAGGGTCACATATAGTATGTAAACATAAACTTTTATTTTGAGCTCGATTAATAGTGATTAATCATTTTGCAGCCCTAGTATCAGCACAGGGTACTGTAACTTTAGTATTTTTTAATACTATTATAGTATTTATTAATATTTTGAATTGTGTTTTATTTTTAGATTTTCAGTTTCGGAAGGTTTTAGTAGTCATGGCCAAAAGTTTTGGCAGTGACATAAATTGTGTGTTTTGTACAAGTTTGCTGCTTCAGTATTTGTAGATTATTTTCCATGTTTCTATGGTATACTGAAAAACAATGATAAGCATCAATCAATATTTACAGTGTTGACCCTTGTTCTTCATAACCTCTGCAATTCGCTCTGGCATGCTGGATATTAGCTTCTGGGCCAAATCCTGACTGATGGCGATCCATTCTTGCCATATTAGTTCTCGGAGTTGATCACAATTTGTGGGCTTCTGCTTGTCCACTCGCCTTTTGAGGACTGACCACAGGTTCTCTATGAAAATCTGGAATCTGAGAGTGCAAAAAAATCTAAATATTGAGAAAATCGCCTTTAAAGTTGTCCAAATTAAGTTCTTAGCAATGCATATTACTAATCCAAAATTAAGTGTTGATATATTTACAGTAGGAAATTTACAAAATATCTTCATGGGACATGATCTTTACCTAATATCCTAATGATTTTTGGCATAAAATAAAAATCAATCATTTTTACCCATACAATGTATTTTTGGCTATTGCTACAAATATACCCCAGCGACTTAAGACTGGTTTTGTGGTCCAGGGTCACATATAGTATGTAAACATAAACTTTTATTTTGAGCTCGATTAATAGTGATTAATCATTTTGCAGCCCTAGTATCAGCACAGGGTACTGTAACTTTAGTATTTTTTAATACTATTATAGTATTTATTAATATTTTGAATTGTGTTTTATTTTTAGATTTTCAGTTTCGGAAGGTTTTAGTAGTCATGGCCAAAAGTTTTGGCAGTGACATAAATTGTGTGTTTTGTACAAGTTTGCTGCTTCAGTATTTGTAGATTATTTTCCATGTTTCTATGGTATACTGAAAAACAATGATAAGCATATCATAAGTTTTAAAGGCTTTTATTGGCAAAAAAATATAATGAGTCAGTATTTACAGTGTTGACCCTTGTTCTTCATAACCTCTTCAATTTACTCTGGCATGCTGGTTATTAGCTTCTGGGCCAAATCCTGACTGATGGCGATCCATTCTTGCCTTATTAGTTCTCGGAGTTGATCACAATTCGTGGGCTTCTGCTTGTCCACTCGCCTTTTGAGGACTGACCACAGGTTCTCTATGGGATTGAGATCCGGGGAGTTGCCTGGCCATGGATCCAAAAATTTCAATGTAATGATCTTCGAGCCATCACTCTTGCTTTGTGACATGGTGCTCCATCATGCTGGAAAATGCACGGATCACAGAATTGCTCATGGATCGTTGGAAGAAGTCGCTCTTGCAGGATGTTTTGATACCATTCTTTATTCATGCCAGTGTTTTTGGGCAGAATTATGAGAGAGCCCACTCCCTTGGTTGAAAAGCACCCCCACACATGGATGGTCTCAGGATGCTTCACTGTTGGCATGTCACAGCACTCATGATAGCATTCACCTTTTCTTCTCCAAACAATCGATTTTCCAGATATCCCAAACAGTCAGAAGGGTGCTTCATCAGAGAAAATAACTTTGCACCAGTCCTCTGCTGTCCAATCCTTGTACTTCCTGCAGAATTTCAATCTGTCCTTGATGTTTTTCTTGGAGAGAAGTGGCTTCTTTGTTGCCCTTCTTGACACGAGGCCATTGTCCAAAAGTCTTGGCCTCACTGTGCGTGCAGATGCTCTCACACCAACCTGCTGCCATTCCTGAGCAAGCTCTGCACTGCTGGTGGCACGATTCCGTAGCGGACTCCTCAGGAGGAGACGGTCCTGGCGATTGCTGGACACTCTGGGACGTCCTAAAGACTTCTTCACTGCAGCCGAACAATAGTGCAATATTCTTTGTTGCAATTTCCTTGCATGTGAGGCCATTTTGATGCAAAGCCATGATGGCTGCACCTGTTTCTTTGGAGGTAACTATTGCTAACAAAAACACAATGATTGGAAGCGCTTCTTCCCTCCTTTTATAGCAATCAGTCTGCTCTTACAATCTAATTAGTATGATAGTGATTTTACCTGACTAGTACTCATTCACACTTTCACATGTGCTGCTGATATGATTAGTCAATTAATGTTAGCTGGTCATTTTGTGTCAGGATCAAAAAACAGTGAAATTTGTTTTTTTTTTGTTGAAAGTCATTTTTTGACCAATGAAGCTTTTAGCAATTATTTAAAATGCATCTGATCACTCTACACAATAATCTAGAAACAATGTGAATGAACACCACAACAGCTTAAGCAGCAAACTTTGCAAAACACAAAATTTATGTCACTGCCAAAACTTTTGGCCATGACTGTACTTTAATGTGTTTTGTCATTTATATTTTCATTTTTTGTAATATTTCTGTTTAGCTTTATATTTACAGCAATTTTTTTCAATTAATGATTTTCTAAAATTGTTTTGGTTTTAATTTTAATTTACAATAACAACACTGGTTTAGGAAATGCATTAGTTGTTCTTGACTTGTAAGAGGTCTTTGGCTAGAAAGCAGATTGGCATTTCAATCTGAAATGACACGAATAGCAGAACATCGCTAGATATTATGTAAGGAGTTTCCAATATGTAAGAGCTGACTCATCGAGACTAAAACCAACTCCATAGGTAGAGATTATTTACATGAGCACCCATGATGATAAGTGAATAACTTCAGTATTAAGTGAGCATTAAAGTCTCTCACACACACACACGTTCCTCATACAGCAGTGTAACAGTGCATGTCTTGTATGTGCAGGGCTGGAAGTCTCACCTCATGGGAACTGAGGGTTGTAAACAGAACTCACGGAGGAGAGCGGTACAGCAGAGCACTCTCTCACACGCACAAGGTGATCATTCATCTCCTTTGGCCTCAATGAGATCTTAACAACCCCACACTGTCCCCCACTGCCCCACATTGCCCCATAAAGCCCCTATAGATCCCAACTGCCCCACACAGCTTCCACAACATACAGGAGCCCATCTGCCCCACGCGACCTCAGAGAGTCCCACAATGGGGCACACACTGCCTCTGAATAGACTGTTCAATAAAGTATTATTTTGAATACTGTTTACTTTGGCTAAACTATATAGCATCGTACAATGCGTTTCTCATTAACTCCTCAGGTGTTTGTGTGTTTGCGTTTCTCTTATTCTTTGCCTTCAGGAAAGACAGTCAGTACAGCTATAGCTAAGACAACAACGGTCATGTCCGAGTCCAAGGCTCAAGGGCTGGGCAGAGGCAGTCGCATCCCTGCTCCAGCTTCCAGGATCAACAGACGCACCAGAATTCTTCCAGGCAAGGCCTCTAGCCACCGACTACAACAGGCATAGCACACTACATGCTAACTCTAGTAGCTTTGCTGAAATAATCTCATATGAGTGATTCATAGCAAAAAAAACCACACAAATCTACTTTATATCAGGTTTCAAATAATGCATTATTGCACTCTTATTGCTGTACTGATTTAGAAATATTCCTGTAAGATAGCATCATTATTCGAAGCACACATTATCTTTGACACCTGATATAAAATTTACCCATTAATGAATGTAAAATATCTCAAATGTGTGTGTGTGTGTGTGTGTGAACAAAAATACTTGAGCTGAAAAACAGGTTTATGAGCAGATACACAGTTTGTATTTTGCTCTCTTTACCTTTTCAGGTGGATCGCCTGGATTTTTTTGTAATCTATTTGAGAATTTTATTCTTGTATGTTGTTTTATACTTGTTTGTTTAGTGTGTGCGGTGTATGTGAATATTTTGTGATTGTAGCACTTTGATATTTAATGGTTTTTAAAGCATCATTAGCACCATAGCCAAACATAAAAAGTAGCCTTTGAAAAGAAAGCAAAAATTCTGTTCAAGAGATTTGAACCTTAGATACTTATTGTATCTGATTCATATAATGCACTTACATTTCTTAAAGCACTCGCCTTGCAACATTTAGTTAACAAACAAACAAAAAGGTTGTTTTTCTTGAAGAGGGCAAAGGCTAATTCAAGTCGCAGAACTGCCTTGGTGCTTCTCAGAGAATCAGGACTTGGAAAAGGGATGTTGCCAATACATGAGGCCACTGCTGAGAGAATAAAGAGCCATAAGGGATGATGATGCTGTTACTAGACTATTATTTCAGATGTTTGGTCTTTGCATTTGCTTCAGTATTAGAGAAACTCTTGGCCTGTTTTGTTGGCGCGTAAATGGTTTTGTCTAGTGTGTGATGTGTTAAATCACTGGGTATCATCTGCATCATACTGTGCTGTTCTATTGATTGTGTTAAAAATGAAATGCTTTAGTCCAGTTATGCTTATAAAATCATTGAGACTGAAGATATGAAACAACATAAAGGCAGTTTGAGTGGAATAGGCTGATCCTGTGCCTGAAAATAAGCCATAATGTCACTTTTTAAAGTATTTGCATATAGTGAAGACTGAACATAGGTATGCAGTCAGAGTTATGTGAGACATGATAGTCAAGGGACTTCAGGGAGGGAATTTTCAAGGTACAACCCCAATAGGCTTTAACAGTATGTTATACCGGAATAAAACAAACCAATTTAAAACTCTTGGAGTGATCGCAGCACAGAGGTGTTTTTTTAAAGAATGTTTTCTGGTGTCATGGCTGACATAATGCATTGTCTGTAGCTTGTACAGCTCACTGCTGAGACATGCATTATATAACTGACAAAAATCAACCCCTGCAGACATGATTCACTCATGTGGCATTACTGAGATGTCTAATATTTATTATAATATATTATCACTTATTTATTGATTTAAATAAGTCAACCTGAACAGTTATTTCAGAGTGGAGAGAGTGATCTAAAAGTGACAAACTCAATTTGTTTGCACAGATGACTGACACATACCCAATAGTATTAATTTTTCAGTCAAAAGTATAAATATTTATACTATTTAGATAATATATAGGTGATAATGGTAGAATATCATGTATTGTTTTTTTGTGGAGTAGAGCTTTTTTGTTGTTTGCTTTCATTTGGATTTAGGTGATAATGGTAGAATATCATATATTGCTTTTTTGTGGAGTAGAGCTTTTTTTGTTGTTTGCTTTCATTTGGATTTATTTTCATTATAGTAGCAGAATTAAGAAGCACAGCAGAGTCGTATCATAGTAATCTGGAGGAGGTACCTGAAAATGTTGCACTAATGTTTGCTGTCAGACAGTCCTCAAGGACATGATTGCAAACTTTTTTTGGGAACCCTAAATTAATTTACCTGCAAATTAGAAAGTACTTTATAGGTGCAGTCTTAGTCTGGCCACTTTCTATTTTCCTCAGGTGTACAGTTCACAACTTTAATGTTGTCTGTACAGATTAAGCGTTTGCTCTTAGGCATGCAATGAAGACAATTTAAGACACATTATGAAACAAGATTTAAAAGATTTATACTGATGGTAATTTGAATTGTCAGTCACGACACATTAATTCAATGCCCCTCAGCTATATGTGCATTGATATCAACAGAAGCTAATATCTGCTTTGTAGCTTGTTAGAAGCTGTTTTAATAAATGTATTTGAATAAAGTTTTGTCACATGCTTGTTTTTTGATCTGTTAAAATACTCTAATGTAATAATGTAAAAATACAATTTAGCTTTGTAAAAGTTTTTGATTGTGACAAACACCAAACCAAAACAACACATCTGAAAAATGAAATGTTGATGGTGGTGTGTTTATCATGCAATGTTATTCACTCACAAATGAAATGATGCAGATCAATGTCATCTACTCAACCTCGTGTCATTTCAAACTTGTATGACTTACTTTCTTACATGGAACACCATAGAGAACATTTCAATTGAGTTGTATTAAATTATGTTGAAGATGTAAGCACCATAGGAGTGAATAATGACTTCAATTTCAAACTGTTCCTCACACAAAGCTACTGTATGGTGCAGAGTGACTTTAGAATATGTGGAATATAGCATATCACATTCTAAACTTTTAGAATAGGTTAATCATACTTTTATGGTGTTTAAAAGCTACAGTATCCATTAGGACATTCAAAAATTCTTCTAATGAATTTCTAGCTGTGTTTGGTGCATCATAATTGGCATAGAAATACATTTTAAATGTATTTTTGATCTTAGTAGATTAGCTTATATATGTTTTTTTTTTTGGTCAAGTCAAATTACACATGTGGTTAATGTTGGTTTTAAACACCTGCTCTAACCCCCCTTCAATTCTAAACACTGTGAATTCTCTCCTTCTAAAATTCCAATATCATCTTTAACAAACAGCTATTAAAAACAGTAAACACACTAGCATACATGAAGACAAGAATCAAATAAATAATGAAGGTATTGCAGTGAAACATTTTCCAGGTTGGGACAATTTACATGAGTTTTAAATGTTATTGTTTTAAATGTAAATATATATAATCAATTAATTCCATTATTTGTTGGCCAAAACAGGTGTTACATATTTGTATGTTACCTTTTACATTAACCTGTTGCTTTGTTCCGCCATTGGAGCATGTTGTCATAAAGGTACACTTGTGTTTATTTGGCATCTTTTTCCATTTATTTATATTATTATTATTTTTTTCTGTGGGTTTTATCTTTTTAGCCAAGTCAAGGTATGTGTTTAGAATACTTGGAGGAAAAAAAATCCAATATTCACTGGAGTAAACATGGTTGAGCAAGATCTATATGCTTATATAATATTCAAAAATGTATCGATTGGGTTTATATTTGTTCCCTGTAGATGATAAGACCATAATTGAAAGACTTGTGATTTATTACATTTTACACTCTAAAAAATGCTGGGTTAAATACAACCCAGTTCTGGGTAAAATAGGGACAAGCCCAGCAATTGGGCTGTTTTGACCCAGCGGTTGGGTTAAATGTTTAACCCAACCTTCTGGGTAGTAACCCAACCGCTGGGTCAAAACAACCCAATTGCTGGGTTTGTCCCTATTTTACCCAGCACTGGGTTGTATTTAACCCAGCATTTTTTAGAGTGTACAGTTGATAACACAAGTAATCATCATCCTTTCTTACAAAATCTCAAAAAGAAAAGATGAAATACGTATTGTATTTATTGTATTAATTGTAAATATTACAAATACGCTTCGTTTGAAAAAAAAAAAAAACTTCTCTCTGTCTTTATAAATACTCATCTTATCGTATTACAACTTGTCTGGTGCAGTTCAAGTCCTCGTTTTGAACAAGCCTCCACATTTGCAGCAGCTCCTGCGGTACGAGTTTGTGCACCACGATGAGGCTACGAAAGAAGCACGGCTCCCGGTTCAGAGGAGTCACTTTACGCTTAATGATCCCAAATGTCCGGAAGGCCAGATGCAGCTCGGGGACGATCTTCAGCTTCAGAAGGCACATGCCCAGAAACACATCATCAATGGGGTAAAGCTCCACGCTCTCAGAAACCGCAAAGAGCTTGCGGGCCACCAGAGAAGACATGAGAAATCCTCCTCCACCCAAATAAGGTGGATAGCGTTTATCATACAACTCTTTGGGAATGAAATATTTACTCTGGTGATTTCTGATCGGTTTGGCTTCTAAAATGGTGTCTCCTACAATGAGGTTTTCCACCCTGTTCTCCTCCACCCTAAAGCCAATTAGTTCCACCAGGTTCTTGGTGTGGACAAAAACATCATCGTCCCCTTTGAAGATGAAGGGAACTCCACTACAGTAGATGTTGAACCATCTCAGAAAGTTCACCTCCTTTAAGGTGAGGTTGAAGAAGGTGTCCATAAAGTCCCACTGTAAGATGTCCCCATAGGCTCGGTCTTCATATTGGACCAGGGCTTGTAAATTTCGCGCGTCTTTGCCAGTGGCTGGAGTGCCTAATAAAAATAGTGTTTTGATTTTCAAGCCCTGGATTTCTTGCTCCTTACCCCAGGTCTGCCTCACGGCTTCTCGCCGGTCATGCTCTTCGATAACCGATTTGACCACGACCAGAACATCCACATCACTGCTGCACTTCTCCGGGTGATTCAGCAACATTGGGTAGTATCTGCAATGTCTGTGCAGGACAAATTCGTGAAATTTTGGGCTCAAACGACGAAACCAGGCTTGGGTCTTCATCGTCGAATTTTCACGACACTGAATTTTATCCACGTCCCATTTTCTTGGCATGGGTTTTCCCACCGGCGCCAAGCCATTACCGTTGGATGAATTTTCAATAGCCTTTATGCTTTTACATGTGGGGCCACACCATTTGCGTTTCACGTCGACTTTGATATCTTTGAAATTCGTGTCCACTGTTATTAACTTCTGAAGCATCAGTAAAGTGGCAAAAACCAAAGTCAGGCTGACCGCAGTCCTTAAATTCTTTTTCTTTCGAAAGAAGAATTCCATTACGCACATGCTCCTCAGAGAGCAGTCCATTCGGGTGGCCAATGGATTTGTCATGAAAAGTCAGCCAGGTCCGCTGTAATTAATTTTCCAAGTGTTATGGAAATATAAAAATGAGCGAATAGTCCATAAAAAGGCATTTTGACAAAGCTTAAAAACTGTCTTCTCCACTTTCTTTCGTTTTAGTCTCTTGTCCCGTCGTCACTAATTGTCGCAACAGGTTCTTCTCGCTTCAAGTTCCATCGTTGAACTGCTGAAAATGGGAGGCAGTCATCCTGTAAAACAATCGGCTGTCTGCCCTCCTCTCTCCTCCACCTTAACGACACCTACCTGCTACAGGATCTCTGGTTACACACGACAGCTGTGCAAGCGTAGTAAATGAGGGTCCCCAAGAGGAGTTTGAGTGAGAACTAGGCTACTTACTTATTCAGTGTATGTAAATATTGGAGTTCAAGTAACTTCTCGTATTTTTAAAGGTTTGCAACCCACTTTTTACGTCCCTCTCACAAGCACACTCAGAAAGATGCTCGAAGCTGTCAAGGAGTTGATTAGCACTAAACTCATAATTTTAGTATTTAGCGCCACCGTGTGGTTCATAGCATTAGAGTCAGTCAACATTAATTTAACGGCATGATTCTCAGAATTTGCAATAGGCTACGGCTACGCCACGACACATAGTAGGCTAGGCCTACTACATATGAAATTAGATTGTCCTATCAAATGTAAATGTATTTAAATTATATTATTAGACATTTACATAGCCTAAGTCATATTGTGTTTTCTGTATCATAAAAGCTACAAACATATCTTTACAACATTTTATACAATTTAGCCTAATATTTGATCTGTACTAAAATCTTGCTACTGGTTCAGCCAGCCCCACCCAGATTAACTGATGGTCTGCCAAGCTGGTTATGTTGGTCCTAGGTAAGACAACTAACCAGTTGCCGTTGGTTTATAGCCATAAATGACCAGCTTGGTCCAGAGACCATGTAATCATCACAATCGTCATAAAGCAGGCCTAGTGTTGGCTGCATTTTCCAGCAGGGTGCCACATAATACCTAAATGCTTTTAAAACCTGTTAACATTTTCATTTGACAGTGGATTTTCCATGTGAAATCAGTTAAATGTTGCAGCTGGACTATAATGTCCACTATGATGATGTCATGTGTCAGGCAAATGAAGCAATGTTAAGAATGACAAAATCCTTTATGGAAATGGTTTTATGATTGTTACATACAGTACTCAGAGTCAAATATTTGAATATAAACCGCACATATTAATTCTCCCACGGATGTCATCATCAGTAGAAGCTGGACTTAGGGCCATAAACATAGCCTCTTTGTTAAGACTGTCTTAACAACTAGTTTGACCAACTAGCAGTTAAATAAGGGGCAATCAGTTGTATTTATTTTTATTCAAATGAGAACAATCTAACTGACTTAACTTTTACTTTTAACTGTTACTTTTGTAACTGACCTAAAAAAGTTATGACCAGAATAACTTGCCATCCCATGTATTTTAATCGTTTGCACTGGTCATAACGGTTATAACTTGTACAAGCGGACAAGGACTAATTGATGGGTATCAGCCACCGCCTCAGAAAAGCCTGGTAAAGTTTTCAGCTCCAGTCTTGTGATTCTGTGTCGCGTAGATGATCTGATATGGGCGGGACTTTAGCGGTCACGGGAGATAAACACTCGCAGGACTCCACACTCGGTTTTCGACGCCGAAACTTCCAATGAGGGTGAAGCAGGTAAGAAAGCTTTTATCTTTGAGATACGTTTTTGTGTTACATAAACCTGCACGATCACTTTCGAGTTTACGCAGACTTTATTGAACAGTTTACGATTCAATGTTTCAGTGTGAAATTTAATTTATTAGGATAGGCTACTAAAACAACGTCAGTTCACAGTTTTGGCAAGAGTCTCGCTTGGAGCTTGGTGCCTTGTCTTGTAGTATTATAATCAAGTTGTTTTTCACGGGTTGTTTTATAAACGTACGTTTGTTAACTTTTTTTTCCAGCAGTAGTGGTTGGGGATTTTGAATCACTCAGTGAGTCGAATCTTTTGAATCAGTTTAATAGAAAGATCCGTTTACGAATCCGTATCCGTTTACGAGTCGAACATCTTATCTTTTAATTTCTACATGTTCATTCCGCACCCCTTCTCTCCTGGTTGCGAACTAGACTGGTTCACATTTTTGTCCCAGTTCATTCAAATTGTTCACGAACTAAATGATTCATTCATTTGGTTTGTTCACGAATGATGGCTTGTTTATTAAAAGGCATATTCGTTAAGTGCTGTAGTCGGTCTTTTAAGGCAGAAAAGCAAAAAAAGAGACCTCATTAAACAAAAAACGTGTCTTTGGATGGGAGTGAACAAAAGGATTCGTTTACCGAAATCTTTGTTCTAACGAAATTGATCTAATTGATCATACAGTGTTCCTAATAAGCTGTGCTCTCTTGTTTCAGATTGTCTTTGGGAGCCACAGACTGCGAGTGCGCGGCACTGTCTCTTTAAACGCGCCTGGTGTGAAAAGTTCAGTCAAGGTCAGTGTCAGTCTACCCAACCCTCTCCTCCCCGTAGTTTCCTTCTGTCGGCTACAGTAAAGCGCTACAATGTAACAAGCTTTCTCACGATGTATCAGCCACGTCTAAAACCGCGCTGATACTGTATTTATTTATACATTTATTACTGGACTTTTATCCACAGAAGGCTGTGCGGAGGAGGGTTCTGCGCGGTTTGATGCAGAGATCGGCGTCTGATATCGCGAGCGCAGTGCAGCAGATGGCTGGCGAAGGCGGCGAGGCCAAGCGTCTTCCAAAGAGACCGTTTCACGGCGAAGTAGAGGAGAACTCCAGCGCGACCATGAATGAAAACGTCAAAATTAAGCCCGGGAAAAAGACTCCGGGTGAACGGCGCGGTAAGGAGAACTCTGCCGCTAAGTGCACTGCTTTGACAAGCGGCTCTGCAGAGGCGAAGATGGACCAGACCGTAATTCACAGTCCCCAAACGCCAGAGGACCCGAGCATTTTCTTCGACGAGGACAGCAATCACATTTTCCCAGTGGAGCAGTTCTTTGGGAACATGGATGTTGTTCAGGTAAGCTAAACCGATTCAGAACACATGTTGTTATGATTAGGCACCAGTGCAGAAATGCCGCAAAATAGCGCTGTTTGAACTTAATTCCGAGCTGTGACCAGCAATTACGTTTGACTTTCAAGGTTCTAAAAATAACTGATGTATTTTGAAAATATAATTTCATGTACAAACAGTTATAATTTCATGTGAACATTTTTACCCGTCTATTGGAAATGGTCACGTGACCAGAGTTTTACGTCTGTGTAGAGGCTCTAGTATCAAATCGATATATAGTAGTGTTAATTTATTATTAATTGAAATGTCTCATGGATTACAGTTATAATACATGTCAGTTAAGAAACTCGTTGCCCAGTTTTGAATATAAAAAGAGAAAAAATAAAAATGATAATATTTAATGATAATATAAAATTAATATATATGAAGAGTTCAGATGCAAAAGCCTCTTAAGTGCCGTTTGAAATTTTCTTATGAAATGAGCAGTTTATCAGGCTCCTATGTTTATGTTCAGTTATTTCACTTTAATGGCAATGAAAATAACCCATTGACTATTGATAGCCATTAAAGTGAAATTACTAAACCTACACATAGGAGCCATATATATATACACACACACACAATTGTAGATTTCAAAGTAGTTACATGAATTAAAAGTCCTCCCTCCACAACTGATTTTATCAATATTACTTATTCATTTTTTAACTTTATTGCTTGCTACTTTCTTTTGAATCTATATTTGACCCCATTGTTATAACAGTAAGAATGGAGAAAAAAACAAAAAAACTATTTTTGTTTGTTTTTAGAAAATACATGTAGTTTCTTTTATTGGGATATAAAAGAAATACATTAGCTTTAAAAAAATGGAATTAAATGCTTTAAATATCAGTTGACGGCCCATGCAGGATGTGAACTTTCATGGCCCTTTGCCCCAGTAACATAACTCTGGTCTAAGTTAAGCTTCCAGATAAATAACATGCAGCCAGATGTCTTTGTTTGCACACAGTAATCCTAAAATATTGAGGTTAATACAAGATCATGTAGGATTATTGCAATGAATGCCTGTTGATGCTTAATTGGGTGTCAAAGCGCAGCAGGTGTCTGATTTCGTGATGCATAAACTCAATAGCCAACTATATTAATTAATGCAGTTTTAATGTGTGAATGTGGCTTTGTTTTAAAAGAGACTGACCTGATTTGTTGCAGGATTCCCCAAGCAGAACCCCAGGAAGCAAGAGAATGAGTCGAAGAGAGTACAGGAGCATGCATTACTATGCCAAAGAGGACAGTGAAGACGAGCAGCTATGAGGACACAATTCCTCTCACAGTCACTCAATCTGTCTGCCACTGACAGGGAAGGAGTTTTATGCTGGTAAAATGGACTTGATTGTTTTAAAGCAAGCTATTTTATTCCAAAAGCCTTCTTAACGTTTGAGCTACACTGAGATGCATGGTGTTGATTTATCAGTTTTAATGAGGTACATCAACTAGGGCAAAAATATTAGTGCATCCCTAATTATAAACTTAGGAACATTTATATATGTGCCACACTAAACGAATGTACATTAAGAGGGTTTTGTGCGAGCTAAAACCATTGTTATTGGGGTTTGTGCTGAAAGAAAGCTATAATTTCTAGAACTTTCTGTACACTGGGTTTTCTACCACTAGTCCTTATTAATGTGCTCTGAAATCAACAAATACAGTTTTATCAGTCAAGTGCCTCAAATTTGCTGTTTAGACTTTGAAAGCAATTTGAACATTTGCTTGGACATTATGAATTTGGCACTTTTAAACATTCTCTGTTGAGAATGAATAGATTTGTTTTGGAAAAAAAAACACTTAATACTTCAGATTTGGTGCTGTATAAATCAAAATTAAAGCATGTAGCTATTTTGTTCTTTGATATGTTTATGATGTAAAGATCTTTATATTGGTTAGTATCTCAGATTAAGAGGCTTTTATTGTAAGATATGAAAAGTTGTCATTTTAAACCAACAATTTCAAACTGTATTATGCATGTGGCTTCACCAGAAATTTGATTTGTCTGTATATGATGATATTTGTATAATCTTATTGAACAGAATTTGCACTAACTTCACGAGTGGCTCAAAGATGTAACATTTTAAAATGCAGTTTCTCTTCTACTCTGTACAAATTATATGAGGTAAAAATTGTAGAAAGTTTATATTTTTCTATTGAAGTGATAAACCAAGTGCAAATTTTGTATTTTTTTTTTTGCTACCAAATGCTTTGTATGTATATGACATACAATTTTTGTGAACATATTTAATGGCAAATCATCTGTGTATTATCATGTGAAAGCTACAATACTCCGTCCAGAGAAAATAAACCTCATTAACAGCTTTGGAAAACATCTTTTTCAATGAAGGCTTGAGTATATTTTGTACAGTAAATAAGGCTATTGTTTGTTGATGGAAGTACTACAAACATTAACTGTACAAGATATCCTGTTCCCACACATGGAACACTCTTTTCAAAGACATTTGGTGCTTAAAATAAACCAATAAAAATTTAAATATAAAATCGGTCACAGTTATAAAACCCTGAAAAATGTTTTCACATAATTTAAACTGAAATGTTGCTTTGGTACAAAAATTGGTATATAACTGAAACTAAAAGTTGCAATTAAAAATGTGTGTACCTGAAGCACAATATAACCTCATAATAAGATCAAATGGCCCTGAGGACCTCAGTACTTGCATCAGTGCTTGTGATTCACCAAAGCTGAAACTTTCACACTCACCCCTTGTCCCATCAGGCATCATGTTCTGGAAATAAATCGTGAGACTTTTTGCCGAGATCTCACGAGAGGTCACGGAAACCTTGCCAATGCAAGTTAAATATGAATATAATTAGATATTACACATAATTTGGTAGAAAAACAGCGTTTTTACGTTTTATTGGTGCAAAGATGAGTAGTGGTGATATTTATTTTGTACAACATTTGCAACTGCTTTTTTATCACTTAATTAGAAGCACCACAAATTAAAATTGTCATGTTATAGGGACTACTGAACAGACATTTAGAAGTTGATTTTAAAATGCAAAGTATTTAAAATTAAAATTAAAATAAAGCTATGTAAACACTTGCATTTTTACAACACTATAAGTGTGTCCCATCAGGTAATGAAAAGTTCGACACACACTTGTGGTCTTCATCCTCACTTGAACACTTATATCCTCACTTGAACACTTAACACTAAATATAGGAAATATGTCATATAAGTGTTCAAGTGGTCATGTGCAAAGACCGCAAGTGTGGGTATTTGGACAAGGCATAAGGCTGGCTACACACTAGACTATTTTAAGGCCGATTTGCACCCCCAAACGATCGGAGGGTGTGGCCCGATTCGCGGCTTGTCGCAAGCAATTTTTTGGTCCAAAAAATCCTCTATTGTGTGGTGTCATTACGATTATTTATCTGCTCCCGATCGAGACGGAGCGTCCCCGAACTCAAATCATAAATATCAAACATGTTTGATATTTATGACTCTTGATCGAGCTGCCTCTGACGTGATACCCGCGATAGCCAATGAGAGCGAGCAAGCGTCACCTACCGGATGTTGCGTGCTTCTATAGCTGAAACTTGGCAGCCACAAACATGCCATGAAAGCAGAGAACATCACCCATATTCTTTTCTATACTTTGTTTTTCACTGTGAAACAGAACGCGCGTCAGGAGAGCCAGCTGATAACGTTGATTGCCCTCTATTTGTTTTTCTTCTCTAGTCACGAGTGTCCGTGAGATCTCATGCCACTGTGAAATCATTCCTACAATCGACAAGTGTGTGGTCTCTTGCGTTCAGAGGATTATAAGGCTAAAAATCTTCATGTCTGTGGTCTCCCATGGTTTTAAAATCGTTTTAGATTTGAAAATTGTCTAGTGTGTCCCAGGCCTAAACTGCATATTTCATAAGAGGATTATGGATGTGCTTTCATTTCACAGTCCTCCTGACCCGTTTGTAGATTTTTCGGGAGTCACAGCTGAGCTCATGGGCCCCTTTCTTGTGGCAGATGATATGAACGAGCTTGAGATTTTCCCTTGTGAATAGCAGTTTGTAGAAATAATCCATGTTTATATCGCCGCTCTTATTGCCCTTCAGTGCCTCAGCGAATGTGGGGATGACAGTCCTTTTCTTTTCTATCCTAAAAAACACCAGCTTTATGATTTCAGAATGTTATTCCTTATCCCTAAAATTTATTTTAAAATGTTATCTTTATCAGAATGGCTAAATACAGATATTTTGATATTGAAATGTACATCAAGATTTACGTGTACTTAAATGTGTTTTTATTTGAACATTTACATTTAAGATTTACTACTCACAAGTGGTCCAGATTCCAGGTGCTGAAGAGGATTCTCCCGTACGGGTTTATTGAGTGAAGAAATGCGCAGTTGTTCTCATCAAAGGCACACTGTTAGCGCAAAAGTCTTTTAGAATCACAAACAGGAACTACTGACAAAGCAGTGATTGACAGATGTTTTATTTTTTCCTTCAAAGAAAAATGATGCTAGACTGAACTAAATAAGACTCATTAGAAATGACACCTGGCAGCTGAACCAGCCCTCTTGAGTGCAGAGCCTGTGGATGTCCCTCTCCGATCTGTCGAAATAGGTGCCATTATACCGTGCAGCCTTCAGCTTCTCTGCCAGGATCTCCACCACCTTTTTATATTCACTTTTTGTCTTGGCATTTGGAATAGTCTGCGTATATCCATCAACCTACAGACGGTGAACAATACATCTCCTTCAGAATAGCGGCAGGCCTCCTTTGCTGCATGAAATAAATGATAAACTCCACTAAATAAAATAAATATCTACAATATTTCAAAAACTAACTGAGTGCCATTTGTCACACCTCTTTCAAATATCCTCGAATTCTGCTCTCAGCTATACTTCATGTAAGCAGACTTGGTTTTAAACTGGGCATCAATACCTGACATATAAACATGAGAAAAAAAACAAAAAAACGTACAAATATGCAACACATTTAGTATATGAAATATACTGTATATTTTCATATGATATTTATATTAACATTTAAAAATATAAAGATGTCATTACATGTCTAATATATAAATGATAAACAACAGATTTAATGAAATTGTATATATTTGTTTTTAAATAAAACCAATTAGTATCATTATTTAGTATTATTAACAGTGTGAAATCAAGGCGATAATAAAGCCTAATAATGTTATCTATAAAAATGACAATATCTTTTTTAAAATAAATATATATTAATTTCAATAAGAAGAAATGTGAAATAGGTCAGGTTAGGTTTGTGTCAAATGTACCGCCCCCCCCAAATAAGAATCACAGCATTTGTGATTAAATCAACTTCAAGTATGTATGAACATGTGTAAATGTGTTAACGTTGCCTCAGAAGAATCAGTTCCAGTACACATACAGTAAATGCATATTATGTTATTTCCCCTCACTTACCTTCAAACCAGTCCTTATCTTCTTCTCTGTTCTCCACCTCTGAATTGTCCCTCAGGTTCCTCAGAAGGTCTCCCAGGATTCTGCGCCGCTTGGGAGAATGTTCATCTGACAGAAGATCCTTCGCTGCACTGATCAGAAGGTCTGTGTCTCTGTCCAAACCCAGGACTTGATTTATTTCATGAACAACTGTAGAGAATGAAAAAGCCAAAGCAATCTGATTGGTTACATTATTTATAATTGATCACAATATTATAGTTGATTATCTTCAGGCAGTGTCTTCCGGTTTCAGGCCAAGTGTCAGTCAAGTCAATGAAATTCACTCACGTCCATAATATTCCAGCTCTGTCCCTCGGGCAGGAGAACAAGTTCTGTGTTATCGGGAAGATTTTGAAAATACTCTTCAGTAACTACTGTCCCATCCTCGTATAAGCAGACATGTACTTTGGAGCTGGATACCTGTGGATAAGATATTAATTATGAATGTCTGACAGCAGCGGCATCCAAAGGCTTTGTACAGTAACGTTAATACTGATATCAGTAATAAACCACATTTTTTTTAATACCTTTAGTAAATTACATCCTTTTTTAATAAGCTCCTTCATGTTAGCAGCTGCAATTCCGTATTTTTTGGCCTCGTTGGCACTTCTTATCTTAACCAGCTTGGGTTTTGTTAATTTGTGCATATTTTCTTTTCCGCAAATGCGAAGTTTCTCTTTCGCTGTATGTCTGCATGAGCGATCAAAACAACCACAAGACGCGCGTTGCCACCTCGTGGATGAAAATAAAAATAACACGGACAGTTTATGACAGTTTAGTTTCAGTTATGAATAAGATGTGGTTAACATTACTTCGATAGACTTTCACATTTTTCCACAACACAAATTACACACAAACGTGAATGCTGAAACCTCAAGGACTACAACTACGGGAGAATCGGTCAGCCATTGTAGTTTTAATAAACTTATAATAATAATAATAATAATAATAATTCATTACATTTATATAGCGCTTTTCTAGGCTCTCAAAGCGCTTTACATCGTCAGGGGGTATCTCCTCATCCACCACCAGTATGCAGCATCCACCTGGATGCACTTTATTATTATTATTATTGTTATTATTATTTTAATCACTACGGTTTCAGAATTCTCCTTGGTAAAAACTGAACTCGCAGTGCGAAACAGAACTTGGATCAAAGCACCACCGAGCCACACGGTGGCGGTATATGGCAGCCCTGCACTTTTCTACTGCAGGAAAGCGCCAAAACGCTCACCCTGTCAACGGCTGACAGACGCTATGGCAACCACTACAGAGAGATTCCCTTCCTGACAACTAGCTGAGCCCGCATTTTCATTATATGTAAGTTATTATGATTATGAAAGTAACAGTGCGTAGAGCCTGTGTCAAAAATGTCAGAAATAGTTATTGTGTAAAATTAGCCTAGTTACATGCGACATGCGTTAGCAGGAGAAAAGAAAGAGAGTCGTGTATTGTAGAGACTGAAATTAATGAGCAGCCTAAAAAGTCTAATTTTGTCAATATTCCGGATTTGATTTTAATGAAGTAACAAGCGCTTCACTTCGCCTGCGGGAATGATTTAACAACCTGTGAAGCTTTTTGGCGTTTTCAGGGATGTTTGCCAGGGACATTAACGCGCACTGACCGACCCCTTTTAAAGGGTTAGTTCACCCAAAAATGAAAGCTATTTAAAAGCGAAGGAAAGCGAGGAAAAGAGGGAAAATTCAAACGAACTAAAAACGAACAATTGCTTTACTCCGAATTGCCGCTATTTGAAAGTGAAAGCAAAATGCTGCAGGCCGCTTTTACAAGCTATTTAAAAGCAAAGGAAAGCGAGGAAAAGAGGGAACGCCCCCGCGGTGATACCGGTATTACCGGTGTTGTCACACGTCGATTAACCGGTGGGAAAATTTCCTCACCGTCACAACCCTAATCTGGGTCAGCGCCGCCACACGCTCCCGTCATGGTAGTCGTGAACGCGACTCGCGTTAAATTGTGTTCCGAAGATGAACGAAGGTCTTACGGGTTTCGAACAACACGAGGGTGAGTAATTAATGACAATTTTTGGGTGAACTAACCCTTTAAGAAACGTTCCCTTGTCGATTAATAGTTGTGAAGAAACTCCGCACATGTCTGACTGGAAAAACGCTTTCTTGAGAAACCGCGTGATCCCGCCTCACAGTCAAACAGCCAGGCAAGCTCCAGGATCTTCTCAAGGTCTACAGCTAGTCTTCAAACAGATCGATGGACTTCACGTAAAACAGGTGGATGTTTATACATGCTATGGAAAAGTTAAGATGTATTGTTAGATTGTGTTACTAGTCATAATTTCTCATATTTTCACTTTTAACCATCAAGTGTACCCAGTGCTTGAAGTGGGGAAAAAAGAAGTGCTGGTGTTGTGCCCAATTTTGACCCCCTGCCAAATTATTACCCCCCTCGTTCAATTCGCTACCTGATTGCCTAATCCTAACCCCTCCCCCACACCTACTCCTAAACCTACCAATACTAGGGGGGTAATAATCTGGCAGGGGGTCAGAATTGGGCACAACACCGGTACCCCCCCGGTATTTATTTATTTATTTATATATATTAAATAAGTACTTTTTTATAATTCACAATGTATGTATAGTTCCACAATCAATCAATCAATAATTAAATAAAAGTTTTCAATACAAATTAGCACAAGTCAATCTGCGATACCAAACAGGACCACAGGGAGACGCCAAAGACCACTAAACCTACTATATGGATCCATTCAGAATCTCTAAACCTCTGACCAACTTCAGCCAGCGTCTATTATAAAACACTCTTGCTTTTAAGCCAAAAACACGCTACAGAATAATTTAATGACATCTGGACGCAAGTCACTATTCTCTCCACAATCTCTGATGAAATCAGCCATGTTTTCTCTGCATTAGCGCTGTTTTGAACTTAGTGTCTGAATTCATTTACTAGATCCTATCTTGGACTTTCCAGGAGTTTACTGGTTTAAAATGATGTGATCGCAAAAGGCTTCTTTTAATTTTTAAGGTATTATTTTCGTTATAAAGTACTGATTCAAATTAGTAATCAATAATTAATTATTTTTAATTAATTGATTAATTATACTACGCGCCTCCCCTGACATGCTCTGGCACCCCACACATGAGGTAATCCTATTCCGTTTGAATTCGCTCACGTGATTGGTCGAGATGAGAGGTGATCCCGCCTAGGTAGTGTGATATATATAGTGTCATTTCTAATTACCCAGACACTGATGTTTTTACTCTGAGTACTGGCAACATGTCAGAAGTGGCGGTACGCACAAAAAAGTGCAGGTACTCTAAAGACTAAAATATATAAGTGCCGGTACTGCGTACCGGTGCTTACCGGCCCACTTCAAGCACTGAGTGTACCCATAAGCAGTTTCAGACATTTTTCACCCATATTTCTTATTTTTAGGTAATAAAACATGAATAAAATGAAAGTAATTTTTATGTTTTATGTCAATTTACCATTGCTAAAAATATATCATTAAATATGGAATAAGTATTAATTGATTTGTCTATCTATCTATCTATCTATCTATTGAACATAATTTAATATAAATATAATAGTATATAATTAGTATATATATAATGAAATTCTAGAATATAAAATACATATTTATTAGTAATAAATAACAAACACATTATATTAATGATCAAAAATAATATTTATTATATTACATAATGTTTTATATAATTGGTATATATAATGTAATTCTAAACTATAATATATATATTAGTAATAAATAATATATAGACACACACATAATTATATTACTTATCAATAAATAATATTTATTTATTATTTATATTGCCTAAAAACTGCAAGTTTATATATATATATATATTAGGGATGCATATGTCCAAAACATAGTTTTACCTTAGTACCTGTCTATAAACATGAGATCACTATACCCAAAAACTAGGGATATGCCGGTATCAAATTTTCATGTTGCGATTAATTGCTAATGCTTTTATCACGGTATATGGTATTATCACGGTATTGAAATTTAGTTTTTTTTAAAAAGCGTTGTCATTATACAGTATAGCAGGGTTAATAACTTTTTTCTTATAACAAAATAACTGAACATTTAAAGACATTTTTTTTTATACAGAAAAATGTATAAAGTTACAAATTTTACACAGATTAAAGTGCAAAATAACTATAAATATCAATATCACTTTACAATAAGACCTCATTAGTTAACCTAAGATAATGCAGTAACATTCACAATGAGCAAAAGCTACATTTGCTACATAAGTTATTAATCTTTAAAAAAAAAATACAACTCTTAGTTCATGTTATCTCATTAAATAATACAGTTGCAACTTTTGATTTTAACAACGTGTTATTAAATATTAGAATTACCTAAGATTAATGAATGTTAAAAGAATTTTTCATTGGCAGTTTATGTTAACCGAATTAACTAATGTGAACTAATGAAGCCCTAATGTAAAGTGTGACTGAACAATAAAGAATAAAAAAACTTTCAAACAATATCTAAGGCATGTTGTAGTCCAGATTAAAAGAAAGTTTGAAAATAAATAGCCTATTAAGTCTAAATATTTAAGTATTTGGCGCTGTGATGAACACCATAGCGAAGACAAAAATCTGAATGGCTATTTAAATAATTTAAATACGTTTTAGAAAGTAGTGCAGCTGCTTTATTTATGAGGTTTCCAGGGTAACGGCTGCGTTTTCTGCAGTTTAGCGCCATCTGCTGTTAGAGAGTGAATGTGCGCTTTCATTCAGTGCGTCTCTCACGTGTTCCGCCATGCGCTTCTCATCCGTGCTTGTTTACATCAGAGTGCTGTAAGGCCTCTGCGAATATCGCAGCCTCTGCGTCATCAAGAAACTAACCAATTCCGGAAGGGCTTCCCCAAAGGGACGCCATCCTGACGTCATCTCAGTAACCAATCAGCAACGGAATTCCCTCCAGCAGCCAAACAAGGAAACTCAGCTTTTCAGCTGTCACTCAAAAACGCAAGTAAACGAACAAAATCTTATCTCTGCTGAACTGGTGCTTTCATTTATAAAGAATCATTGTCTTGTGTCGTGACATTTTAAAGTTAAAACTCTGCCTAGATCTTGTTACCTAGCTCGTAGCTTATAACTTATCAAAGAACGTATTAACCCGTGGCCAGGGAAAATACAAATATATAAATTGTTAAAATATACTGAGGTTAACGTCTCGCTGGACGACCATTAATAAAGTGTAAACTATCCAATTTGAAATCAGTTCTAATCAGGTTGACTTCGAATCATCGGATTCAAGTCCTTTCAAAACCTGAATTAATTAGTAATAATTAATTCCCTAAGAAAAGTAATCAGACATTACAGTGCGCATGCGTCTTTCACACAGCATACATAGGTGTTGTGCATTGTGACCAGTTGATAAGAAAAGTATTCCTAAAATGCATTCAAAATTCTGTATAATTTGTAATAAATTATTCTTGGTATTTTGAAGTGCCCACGATAACAATATCGTGCATATTCATTATCGTGATATATTGCATTACCGAAAACCGGCACATGTCTAGCTCTGACACAGATACACAGAAACACCAGTATTATTTTGAGGACTTGTGCAGTACTTGTACTGTTATGTAATCACATTCTGAAGAAGAAACAGTACTTTTTACTCCTTACTAATTTTTTTTGACGTGAGAACTGCTTGTTGTGTTTTCGCAGCTTTCAGTGTTCTGAGGTTTGATGTTGTTGTTTTTGGTGTGAAACACGTTTTTGTGTCTCTGTGTCACTAGAATGTGTTTTGTGTTCTGATGTGCTGCGTTTTAACCGGTGTTTTTTATTCCATAATATAAGATATAACATCATATATCATACGAGGCATGAATATAATTTCACATATATGTAAACACCAGGGCTGTGAATCTTTGGGTAGACAGCGATTCGATTCACGATTCATACGTTTTCCATTTGATTCAAGAACGATTTTTGCAAATTTAGAACCTTTCAATTCGATTCGATTCACAATTAAATTCGATTCAATTAGATTATAACGATTCGATTCTGTATTCTTTAAGTGCATTTGCAGGATTATTTAAATGCTTCCCCTAAATTCTTTAAATGCTTAGTCAGGGGGCAAATTACACTGCAGCCTTTATGGTTACAGAACCATAGGTTAGAGAAAAAAAAAACACTTTGGTCCATTGTTAGATGCTATGGCATGACATGGCATGCGTAAAAATTTATGTAAGCCAAGATTTAAAAAAAGAGCTTTAAAAGTATTATGTATAGGCTAACATTTTGTCACACCAGGGGCGTAGCCATCATTTCAGAAGTGACAGAAATGTCAAATACAATTATTTTATGTATGTGTGTTTTATTATGATTTTTTTTTTAACAGGACATATTTTCTTA
>NW_015552843.1:716860-727150 GCF_001515605.1 Sinocyclocheilus anshuiensis | reverse complement strand
TGTACTGTAATAAATGATATGTCAATCAATGCATCATTCATACATTTTATTTATTTATTGTGTTTATTGTCTTAACGTTTCATCAGTTCATTCTGCTTTTTATTCAGATTAGCTGCAGATATAGCCTGGCACGTCTTAAGTTCTATGAGGGCGAGATCAATTCTCTTTCAGTGCGAAAACTTCTTTATCTAATTTTCATAAAATAAAATGCTATGGTATTTAACTTTTCCTCTCCATCAGCGAATGATGATTCTGAAAGAAAACGTGCCCAATGTCTGTTTGCTATAGCAAGGAACGCTACTTCCATGCATCTGATTATCAGATAAACCTCGCGCTCTTATTTCAAGGTTGTTGTTAATGCTGTGGTTATTTTAACAGTTTCCTTCGTACATTCGGTTCAACAACATTGTTAAAACACATTTATCATGGAACTGTGCGTATGCTTTAGACAAGTACATTTTTGCTCCCTCCATGCAATAAATACGCAGCTTTCGACTGCTCAGGTAATGTCGTCGGTATGACCGAGAGCCACTGAAAAACTACAGAAAAGTAAAACTACTTCACTTTAGCATTACTGGCCACGAGTACTAAGGAGAGATCACACATCAGCTGCTCAAAAAATGTGTCAGTGAGACGAACGGAGCGCGAACGCAATCCTGTGACAGTCACAGGCGGTAAATAGTGCAGCGCGTGAAGGAGAGACGTGAGGGCACGAACACTGTTCAAGGTCTCCATTAATTCCTGCTTGTAGCAATTTAATGTGTATATATTTTGAAAGCATTGAATCGCTATATAAATCGCGATTCATTCGATTCTTAGCGTTTTAAATCGATTACTGTCCGAAATCGGCGATTCACGATTCAAAAGTCATGTTTCAAGATGGATGCATATGCATCGTCAGGGTTTGTAATCGATGCATCGATAAAACGAGTGAATCGTTACACCCCTAATATATATACAGTATATATGTGCGCGTGTGTGTGTGTGTGTGTGTGTGTGTAAAGTTGAAAGGCGATTAATATGAGGTAATAAAAATTGTAGAATGTTTAGTTTTAGATTAATTATATTGTGTGACACTGCAGTACACTGTCACTGCTTGAAATCTTATGCCAACCCAAAAACATTTTTAATTGGACGAATTATTGTTAAAAAATGTACATGCCCTTGATTACAGAGATGTTTTTGTTTTCTTTTTTCTCACCGGCATCACTCCAGTATCAACTGCGCGTGACCCTGTTTGACTCGGGTCACCAGCACTTCTTCGGGCGCACATGGAAGAGCAGCTCACACTCTGTCAGTGGCATGCAGGGTCAGAGCGGTCGAGTGCTCTTCAATGAGGTAGGGTGACTCATTTCTCACTGACTGATGATATTTAGTGTTATTTTCATGATGCAACACCTTTTCATGCTTGACTAAGGATGTTATCCATTCAGAAGTCTTCTCTTCATGCCCTGTTCCATGTAGAGAGGTGACCTCTTTAAAGTGACAACTCAAAATGGATTGCAGAATTACAGTAGCTCGAGCTGAGCATCTGGACAATAAAGCTGTACAACACATGACTCTCAGTATGCTTGTTGAGAAGGAATCTGCTCTTAGGCCCTGTCCAGCTTTTGTCCTGTGTTGGTCTTGTTGTCCCACTCTGTAGAGGGAGTATTTACAGAAACAGGTCTGTACGTCTATCACAGCAAAGGTGGGCTGTGATTATAATATTTTCTTAGGTGTTTTCACATATAAAATACTTGTAGTAATTTTTTTTTTTTTTTTTTTTTTTGCTGGACCAGTTTAGTTTACCTGCCCTGCCCTTTTCCACAGCAAATGTGATAAAATATATAATATATAATAATACATAATATATATTACAAAAACAAAAATAGATATTAGAAAAATGTGTAAAGTATAAAAATATATACACAAGTCATTCTCGCAATTACAGTAAATCCTCATATATTAGCTAACTAGACTGCTTTACATCCATGACACATTTAATCACAATTCTCAACAAAAAATGAAGCATTAATCATTCCTTTTCACAACTGTTCAATAACCTTGTTCAGACAAAATTTATTTTCCTGTTTTGACCCCACCAATGAAATCAAATTGGTCGAGTAAATGATTCAGTGACTCATATAAACTAGGGATATGCCCAGGGTGCGAACTACGGGGGAGCTCGGCTCCCCTTAATCAGACATGGGCTCCCCTGAAAACGTGATTTGTGAAATTTTGGGGGGTCTCAAAAAATATTGACAATGTGTTATTTTGACGTGCAATTTCAGTTTTGTGTAATGTGATCATCGTGGATTATTATGTGTAAAATTGCAAAAATATAATTCATTCATGCATGACGGCGATAAAGATAAAGATAACTATGTTATGTTATGCTATTCTTGTCATGAGCATCAAGGTGTGGGGGGCGCTGTGGTGCAAATTCCACTCATGTTTAGTACGTTAACTCAAAGATTCGTAGAAAAAATATAAAGGTTGGACTCTGTGGTCGATTCTGTGTTAAGGTAAGGCATGTTATTCGCAATTATGTGTTGTGGCTAGGGATATGCCGGTATCAAATTCTCATGTTGCGATTAATTGCCAATGCTTTTATCACGGTATATGGTATTATCACGATGTTGAAATTTAGTTTAAAAAAAAGTGCTATGCTATTCTTGTCATGAGCATCAAGGTGTGGGGGCGCTGCGGTGCAAATTCCACTCATGTTTAGTACATGTTAACTCAAAGATTCGTAGAAAAAAATATAAACGTTGGACTCTGTGGTCGATTCTGTGTTAAGGTAAGGCATGTTATTCGCAGTTGTGTTGTGGCTGTGTTGTTATCGGTCTTCGTGACTCTCGATGTCTTAGGCCTAATTGAACGGAGGAATTATAGTATTCTTCTGTAGCCTGACGACGAGTAACTTTAACCGTTGTTCATATGAACTCAGACAGCCTGATGCTTTGTTTATATACTATTTGTGGGTGGCTGTTTGTTGTTTCACCTATCAATTCATGTCGATAAAGTATAATAGGGTCAATCCTGTATAGTGATTTATCCTATATAGTGCTTGCATAAAGCAAGTAGTGCATACACTTGTAGCTGTTATGTATCTTTGTAAGTCATTGTAAGCCCGTGCGCAAGCGCACGAAGCCCCCCGTTATAAAAAAAAACAAGTGGGCTCCCCCAAAATCCACGGTGTAGTTTGAACACTGGATATGCCGATACGAGTATCGGTACCGAACGGTTCACGGGGTAAATTCCAAATGGAAGTGATCATCCCTATGCCCTTGGAGTGGGGACTTTGGAGTGAGCAGGGCACGTGCGTGCCATTATGTAGTCTTTTGGAATGACCTTCGCAAAGCGAGCGATGTAATTTCCTCATTATCTTCAGCTGGCATGTTCCCGTGACAACGCAGCACGTTTTCTGTCAGCAGATGTCCCTGTTTTACTGTCATAAATATCTTTTTATTGTTGTTAACATAACTGTTGCAAATAAACATTCATTTTATATTTTAAAAAGTTTTTAAAATATGCTATATAATATACAAAAACTAATATATATATATAAAACTTTTTAAAATATAAAATGTATATTTTTTTTATGCCGGTGTCCATCAGCGAATCTGCTGACGAGAACAGTCACTTGTAGCAATGCTATTTTAGTATTCATATACTATTATATATTGTTATTATTTTGAATTAGATTTTATATTTATATTTTCTTTTCATTTAATTTTTAGTAATTTTGTTGTGTTTTGTCATTATTTATTTATTTAAATGTGTAAGTTTTATAAAATTGTATTTTTTTCTTATTTCAGTACTTCAACTTTAACAAAAAATAAGAAATTTTGCCTTTGCAACTAGCTAAAAGTTTTTTTTATTTTATTTCACTTAACGTTTATTTTATTTCAAGTAATGAAATTGTGTTTTATGGTTTTAGTTTTAGTTATCGATAATAACCCTGTTTGTTAGTTTCTGAATAAATCAGTGGTTTGGAAGGAAGAGTTTGAGGGAATGACTCACTGATGACAGTCACTTGTTGCCACCTACTGGTGTATCAATGTAACTTGCAGAAACACTCACCAAAAAATCTTCAAAATCTGTTTAATTCAGCCTTATTTGAGTGGTTATTTTTGATTGCACTTATAAATAAAACCAGTCTTTCCATTATGCCATTGAGGCTATTTATTTTTCATTTTTTCCAGTAATGATGGCAGTCACCCTGACCCTGGGTGCACACATTTTTTTTTATCTTTGTTACAGCTCAACCTCTTAGTTTTGCTGAAACTCTCAGGTTTGAAGTGTCAGTGCTGGCAGCACACAGCACAAACAAACCGAACCCAGCAGAGTTTATTGGAGATGATAGACGTGTTCTGGCCTCTCTCAGCAAGCACAATAAAGGCCCATCTGAGGCTGTGAATTTACTGTCTAGCTGTCCAGAAGACCACACACACTTCTGTCTGCATGCCTGGCACCACTGTAATTCACTTAAATCTCCCATTATGGGCTCTTAGATCCACCAAGTGGAAATAAAAGTTCTTGAAAATGTCCACTCTGAGTCACAGACCGTGGAGACCGCGGTTAATGTCTGCAGCACGCTCCATTTCCAGCTACTCGCTGTGCCATTGTGTTTTATTACATGTTGCCATTTCTCTCCCAACAGCTGTGTGGCTCTGCATATTGTACTGAAAATTGTCTCCCTTTTGCCTTCCTGTCAACCATTTAGGTTTTTTTTTGTTGTCTAATCTGCGGTTCACAGTTGCATTGCATTTTTGCTGCAGCTGCTTGTGCCAAGCAAATGGAGAGAATTTACACACCACAAAACTGTATTTTGCATTATTTTTTATTAAAAAGGTTACATTCAGGGCTCCCACAGTTTTAATGCATTTTAATGACTTTTCCAGTCATTTGTGCTACATAAGCTTTTTAAAAATTATTTTGATTCTAACCGATTTGGTAATGAATCATTCATTTTGTTAACTGGTTCACAAACATTTTGTGACTGATTCATTGAAACAATCTGACAATCTGACTTCAAATCTGAGAATTTGCTAACAAATCAAACATTTCTGTTTTTTGAAAGAAAGATTTGCTGTACACAACAGTACAGTACACATATGTAATACACAAATACACAAATGTATTCCCTAGAAATGTCCATGATTTATCATGACGTTTAATATTTGATTAGTTTCCAGGACTTTTACAGACCTTCTATTGCCCTTCAAAAATGTGTGGTCGGTATGATTTTAATTCAGCAATAATGCATTAAATTGATCAAAAGTCAAGTCACCTTTATATTATAGCGCTTTATACAATAGAGATTGGTTTCAAAGCAGCTTTACAATATTAAACAGGAAAGTAACAGAATCAGTGATGCAAACTTCAAATATGAGGCAAATCCAAAATTCTGCTATAAAACAGCTGTAGCAAGACAATTATAATTATTTATCTCCAGTCAGTTCAGTGTTGCTTCAGTCCAGTTCAATAACTGTGTAAAGTTCATTCATTATGAAACAACTTTGTTCATCAAAGAATCCTGAAAGGTTTCCACTAAAATATTAAGCAGCACAACTATTTTCAACACTGATAATAATAAGAAATGTATTTTGAGCACCAAATGAGCAAATTAGAATGATTTTTGAAGTGTCACTGAAGATTGGAGTAAAGGCTGCTGAAAATTCAGCTTTGTCATCATGGGTTTAAATTAAACTGTAAATTGATTGTAATGATATTTTACAGTATTATTGTTTTTACTGTATTTTTGATCAAATAAATGTAGCCTTGGTGAGTGTAAAAAAAAGCTTACCAACCCCAATCTTTTGAACAGTAGTTAATGTGTTGCCACATCTGGGGAGAAAAATCTTTAGACCTAGATTAACTTCTAATATGGCAGAAGTTATTATGAGATGCTAATTTCATGGCCAGTGTTTCTTTAGTAGACTATATGTATATCTTTTGTTTTGAATCCCTTGCATCAGCAAGGGACAGACTATCATTCTCATAATTATACTTGCACCATTTATGATGTTGTAGTCCTCACTAACACACCTACCACTATCCAGTAACTTGATTATTTACTTCCCAAAGCCAAATGCTACTTGCATTCTGTGCTTGACGAGAGTTCATTTTTGAACTTGCTTGAACCCCAGTGTTATTCACTAATTAGCCTGGCTAATTCATTTTCTGCCGTCTAACACAGAGTGAGAGGTTCTTGTTTATGGAATTGTGATGTGCTAATTTCCACCGTCGTCAGTGTTGAAGCCGAATAAAACGTCTGCTCTTCTGTGAAACCCCAGGAGCAGCAGCAGCAGCACAGAAGAGGGACCGGGAGATCACATAAGGTCTGTCAGACATGATGGATCTGTTTTAATATACGCCTCAGAGAAAGACTCCAAACAGGGGGAGTGATTATAGAGGAATGAAGATAGAATTAAAGCGGGACTCTCCCTCTGGCCCAACTCTAATGGAGGGGTGTTATGACAAAACTGATGTTTTGTGTGGAGATGTAGGAATCGATAGATCTAATTTGATCAGCGACCTTTGGTTTGAAGGAATAAAGATTTGAGGCCTGTGTTGATTTAGGTGAAAAGAAAGCCGATTGTTGGGTGAAGTGTAGTTTATTGTGAATCACTATCAGGCTTATGGTATGAGATCATGCTTTGTTTCTTAAAGGACTCCTAAGTTCGATTTTTGTTGCAGACCTAATCAGATATTTTCTTTTGCTAAGGATGTTGGAGTGTCACACCAGGCCTCTGTTTGTAAAGGTCCAGCCTCTTTAAACCCCTATAAATCACAGGTTGTGTCTGGGGAACATGGGTTATTGGTGATGGGAGCCATAAAGCTCTTCGGCCTGTAGAGGGCAGTGCTGTCACACAGTTGAGTGGAAGCGTTATTGGGCTGTGGTTCAGAAGAGTCAGGCGTTTTCCATTGACTCCCCTTGTGTGATGTTAAACTGTCTCTCCTCACTGGCTATATGATGGGCAAAGTGCAAAATGGCAGTGTCAGTGGGGAGTTGGGAAAACTATAGAACCATAGATTTATGGGGAAATATCACAAATAAATGTTCAGGTCGTATTTCATCCCTAATTCAAAAGAAAAAAAAAAAAGAAATAATATTTTGCATGAACAAAATGAAGCCTGTTATTAGGACCATTAAGATTTTGTGCCTCGTGATATTATTTTCAGGACAATTAAACACATTTTTACCCCTAAATTCTTATTACTGAAATGCCGTAAATAAATAACTAAATGAATAAATAATTAAATAATGTAATTCTCATTACTGGAATATCAAGGCTCATGCCTATTACTTCGTGGATACAATTATTATTATTTGTATTTATTTATTCGTATTTTTATAAGTTGTGTACAGCATAACATGTTTTTTTCCCCACCCTAATTCAAAAGAAAAGAATAAGAAATTATATTTTGCATAAAAAAAAAATTAAGCTTGCTTTTAGGACCATTAAGATGTTTAGCCTTGTTATAAATTTATCAGGACAATTGAGCATAATTATTTTCCCTTAAATTCTCATTATTGAAATCCAGTAGATAAATAAATGAATACATGATTAAATAATGTAATTCTCATTACTAGAATAGGGAAAAATCCTGTGCTTATTACTGTGTGGAGTAAATTCATGTTAAAAACATGCTGCATAAATAATTTACTCTTTAATAACCTTTTTAAAGTGTGTATTATTCTCAACTTTTTGTTAGCTTTGTGAGTAACTGCCGACTAGGTCACCAAAAGCTTTGACCCTAAAACAACATTTAAACAAAGTTAAAGGCTAAATTTATACTTAGTTGATCTTATAAGCTGGTGACATATCTGTTCAACCAATTAGCACAACATTTTATGACATGCGACATCACTCTGTAGAGAACTTTTAGCTCTTATTAGTGCTTATTTAGTTTGCTATGCCCACATTCTGGACTCTAAATTAGAAATCCTTAATGGATAGCCAGGAGTTCATTAAATTCTGTAATTAGTTGAGAGAGAAAAGTGATTTTAAATGCAGTGTGATATAGCATTCGGGGATGTCCATTCATTCCTCTGGGTCGGTCTGGTTTCCTCCACGAGAGCCTCTCAGCAAGCATGCAGCCAGTGCCGTGTCAGGTGCTTCATCTCTTCAACTTTCACAGCGTTCAATAAGCTGGACCGCAAGGTCCACAGATCTCCCTCTTTCAGCGTGATTCATGTTCTCAGGCTCTAAGAGCCTCGCGGATGTTTCAATACCCCTTTTAACTCTTCCACTCGTTCTGACACAAGCCTAGAGATTCATTTCAATTATATATGTGGCTCACCAGCCGTCCAGGAAATGATCAATATTTCAGCTCATGGAGAAGCAATCATCCCTGAGATCAGCCGGTCCTTAAAGGCACTCGCACCCTAAAGAAGAACAGGGCAGTTCTTGATGGAGAGAAGGGATTGTGAAGATTATTGTTATTTGACATTTTATGCATATTTATGACAGACAGTGTTGTTTTAGTATTATTTATATACTATTAATGTGCCAACCAAAGTTTTTTTTTTTGCATTTATTTGATCAACAATACAGAAAAAACCCAACAGAGATATTGTATATGTATATGTTATTACAATTTAAAATAACTGTTTTCTATTTGACTATATTTTAAAAAGTAATGTATTCCTGTAATGGCAAAGCTGAATTTTTGGCAGTAATTACTCCAGTCTTTAGTGTCACATGATCCTTCAAAAATCATTGTAATATGTTGATTTGGTGCCAAGAAACATAAAATTGACTTCATTAATACTTTTATTCAGTAAAGATACATTAAATTGATCAAAACTGACAGTAAAGACATTTATAATGTTAAAAATATAAAATGTAAATGAAATACTGTTAATTGAACTTTCTATTCATAAAAGAATCCTGAAAAATGTATTCAGGTTTTTACAAAATTCTGTATTAAGCAGCAAAAACTGTCTTCAACATTGACAATAATAAGAGCCATTATTAATAACTGAGCACACCATATAATGGTGCATTCAAGTCATGTCGGATAGATCATATTTACGAGTTGAACGCACATGAACGCCATCACAAAGTCGTTATTACGAGTGGGAAACTCGAAAATTTCTTTAAGCCTCGAGTTTCCGAGTTGGGGGCGTGTCAATGAGAAACATGGCGGAATCGATGGATGTAGTTGACAGTAAATTTTTGTTTAAATTGATAGTTTAGTTGTCCTATAAACTTAAATTGGTCATGTTCTTGTTACGCAGCTAGTTAATGAAATCCAAGTAAAAAAAATGCAGACCCTGTTGTATTTTCTTGTAATTTATTAAAAGAAGGTACACCACCATCTTGTGCCGACTAAACTGACTTGAACGCACCTGACGTCGTAATTACGACTTGTCAGCTCGTAAGTACGAACGTCCCAGGAGGACTTGAACGCAGTGTCAGGCCTGTGTTCCTGTCTCTTGTGTTTTGTTCCCCAAGTTCTAGTTCTCCCATGTGTTTCCTTATGCCCATATTTGGTTTGGTTTCCTGTTCTCGTTGTCTCATTATTAGTTGATTCCTCGCACCTGTCTATCCCTCGTTTAGTTTAGTATAAATGTGTAGTGTGCCTCATGTTTTCTTGTCGAGTCTTAATCGTCATTCAATTGTGTGTCTCCTGCACTCCCTATGTTAGTGTTCCTTTTCATTTGGCCCCGTGACAATAAGCATATTAGAATATATATATATATATATATATATATATATATATATATATAAAATTGCTTAGTTTTAGCAATTTTAGTTCTCAAGCTTTAACTAATTTTTATTTCAGTTAGTTGCCAAAGCAATATTTCTAATTCATCTAACAATTTAATTGTTCTAATATTTATACTTTTAAAAATGTATTTCAGCTTCATTTCTATTAGTGAAAGCTTAAAAACGTAAAAATTAGTGTGACGAGTGGGGGCGGGGCCGAGAGCCGTGGGAGGCCCAGGAGGATTTGAACGCAGTGTCAGGCCTGTGTTCCTGTCTCTTGTGTTTTGTTCCCCAAGTTCTAGTTCTCCCATGTGTTTCCTTATGCCCATATTTGGTTTGGTTTCCTGTTCTCGTTGTCTCATTATTAGTTGATTCCTTGCACCTGTCTGTCCCTCATTAAGTTTAGAAGAAATATGTAGTCTGCCTCATGTTTTCTTGTCGAGTCTTAAACGTCATTCCATGTGTGTCTCCTGTGCTCCCTTAGTGTTCCTTTTCATTTGGTTTGTTTATTAAAAGTCATGTTTTGAACGTCGTCTCCTTGTTTCCCTCCTATGCACCGTGACAATAAGCATATTAGAATATA
>NW_015552843.1:715009-716709 GCF_001515605.1 Sinocyclocheilus anshuiensis | reverse complement strand
GACAGTCGTCCGCGAGGGGCTGTCGCGCTGTTTTGTGTTTATTTTATTATTAAGGTTTTGTTTAAATGTTCGCCGGTTCCTGCCTCGTTCTTCCCGTGACTACGAACTTTGTTACAATTAGTTTTAAGCAACAATAGCAATACTGCTGTCAGATTCTTTTGTGCTAAGTAACTTATGGTCTCAAAAGCATTCACATATTTTTTTTTATTTAATTTAATTTTTTATTGTTGTCTATGTAAATAAATACTCTAGATGTCTTTACCTGTTGCATTATGTCTCCTTGTTTTATCAGTGCCATTTTAAAGATGACATGCATTAGGCAAACACCTTTGACTGTTGTGATGCATCTAGCTGTGTTTTTTCGCTCTGTCTTTAAGACGCCGTGTGTCAAAGAAAAGAAACTTTAAAAAGCTTCTCAGGATGCCTGCATTCTGTTCCATTCTTTGGTTCTAGCTGTTACTGAGTGCAAAAACATCCATTTAGCTTTTTTTAAATGGGCACATTTAAACATTAGGAACCAAACCCATGACCTAGGCGTTGTTCTCGCCATTCTCAATTCTTGTTGAAAAAGAACGAATTTGAGCTGACGAGGAGTCCAGGTACTTGTCAGATGAGAGGTGGCGAACGAAACGATGCCTTTGAAGACTATGAATGTGATGAAGAGAGAGAACAGAGGGCGAGAAGAATGGTTTCGTCTCCTCAGTGTGTGGTGTGAAAATAATTCTGCAATCAGCACTCCCCATGGCTTCACCTGCTGCACTCGTTCTCATTCGAACATCTCCACTCCTCCTCTTTATTCTCCTCTTCTCTGTCTGCTCAAAGTCTTAAGAGCAGCTTGCGTCTTTGTTAGTGCGCTGTTGTTCTCTCTTTTAAGTCCAAGAACAGCTTTTGTGTAGTGTTTTTTTTTAGATGAGAGCACCATGCAGAGAAAGAGTCTTTAGAAGTGTGACGTTAAGGATTTAACGGAACTGTATGACTGACTGCTGCATGAGCTTGCAGCTCTACACGGTGATGACTCATTTTAGCAGCCGTACTTCACTTACATCTTGCGTTTGTTACAGTAGTTTCACAGGAACATAGAGAGTGCTGACGTATATCGACTGAGGTGAATGAGTGCGAAGGCAGAGCAATTGTATTTTACACTGAAATGTCATCAGGAGGATAGAGAGTTCTCGGTTCATCAGTCAGTCAAACTTCAAACTGGTACAACTGTTATGCTTGTGTTTGAGCACATCTTTGAGATATAAGGATTCGTTTTTTATTATTTACTAACCATTTAGGACATTTAGGCCCAATCCCAATCCCTATTTTATACCCCTTCCCCTTCCCCTACCTCTCCGCCTACCCCTTCCCCTTGTCCCTTGAAACAGAGTGTCAAGGGGTAGGGGTGAAAATATTCCCCTAAGAATTGGGACACCACTACTATGCCGTCACACGTCATCATACGTCGTTTAGCTCCTACAATACACACACCTATGCTGGTGTGCATTTAATTACCGTTCTATATTAATGCGCTGCTTACTGACACACACACACACACACACACACACACACACACACACATATATATCGGAGATCGCGCAGCTCACACATCCAGGAGAAAAGAAACTTGTCAACGCTGCCCCACGACTTTTATTAATAACAGTTTAAATCGCTACATTATATTTTCCAGCAACGAGAGGATAAAATCGCTGTTTTTT
>NW_015552843.1:694204-714998 GCF_001515605.1 Sinocyclocheilus anshuiensis | reverse complement strand
CATCCAGCATCCAGGAGAAAAGAAACTTGTCAACGCTGCCCCACGACTTTTATTAATAACAGTTTAAATCGCTACATTATATTTTCCAGCAACGAGAGGAAAAAATCGCTGTTTTTTTTTCGCCCTGATCAGACATGAAAATATGTTGTGGCACTATCGTGCGGTCTATAATGATATGACGTTAGTTAGCAGCGATTTGTTGCTAACATTTCTTTGAGTAACATGACCGTAAATATGAACTCACGATTGAATGTAACATAAAACAAATGATTACTTTTCGTTAAAATCTTTATTAATGCCAAAAATGCTTACATTTATGTGTCTTTTAGTTTACTCGGGCAGCCATGTTGCCCCTGAAGCCGGTTTACGCTGAGATAATTCATACCCCTTCGTTTGAAGTGTGGTCCCGAAAAATCTTCGTTTGAAGGGCTGTCTGGCCCTTCCCCTACCCCTACCCCTCCAACCAAAAGAGAATTGAGACACCCCTACCCCTTCACGTGAACGCGCGAAACGGAAAGGGGAAGGGCTAAGGGGTAGAATTGGGATTGGGCCTTAGACTGCCTTTATGGTACTTTTATTCCTGTGATAGCAAAGCTGAATTTTCAGAAGCCATTACTCCAGTCTACAGTGTCACATGATCCTTCAGAAATCATTCTAATATGCTGATTTGGTGCTTAAGAAACATTTATTATTATTATCAAAGTTGAAAACAGTTGTGCTGCTTAATATTTTTGTGGAAACTGCTCATTTTGTTTCAGCATTCTTTGATAAATAGAAAGTTCAAAATAATTTGAAACTGATGTCTTTTGTGACATTATAAATGTCTTTACTGTCACTGTTACTTTTGATCAATTTAATGAATCCATGCTGAATAAAATTATTAAAAAAATAAAAGTCCCGAACCTTTGAACACTAGTGTATATTTTTCTAGTTATGCGAAGCTCTAAAGTAAGTTATTGGGTAGAAACTGTGAGTAAAATGCATTTTTAAAAGCCCTTGTATCCAGTGAATCATGAACAACTGGGAAAGTCATGGAGCCAAATACTATTGTAGACATTAGCAGGCCTTGGGGTCAAAAAGGACCACTAGCAGTTGATGCACATAATGCTTTATTATGCTCTTCTTCACTATGACTGACTAAGAAGATGAAAATGATTTGTGTGCTTTGACTTGTCAGGCTGTGCATCTTGCTTGTCTGAATATGAAAGTGTAAATCATGCTTAGTTCGTAAATGATGAGGTACCAAAATGAGGACTGGTGATGGATTCTGCAAGTTTGGCGGGATTCAGTGGTGACAGAACATAAACGCAAAAGAGTGTGCTAAACACCCAATCAACACTTAAAGCAAGTGACATGATAAAAATACATTGTTCAGAAAAATCAACAGCATCTGAAGTCACACTGACAGTCTTGTTGATTATGATGGGAGGAGTTTAATTGTGCTGATATAGCATTATTAAAGTAGTGTTGATTTGCCTATTAAAGATGGCCTTAAATGAAAATTCTTCTATTTTCTAAATGCATGTTATTGATCTTATTCTGAACTGCAAGCTCGCCTCCAAACAATCAACAACCATTGAATAGAATCAAGTCCACACCCTACATTTTTCTTCTTTTTTTTGATAATCCACAGAAGAAAATATCTGTTGCTACTTTTGTGTGCCATTTCATTATGACTTTAACTTGCATTATGATAAAAGAACTGTGATTAATTTTAAAATAAGTTTATTTTGCTAGACCGTAATCAAAAAAACACTTGCTCAACCGCTCAACAGTTCCTTTTTTATGAGGATCATTGTCAATACGTTTTTGACAATATTTAGTATTAGTATTGTATCATACATAATTAGAATAAGTATTGTACAGAATTTTCAAGAAATATATTATGTACTTATCAGAAAGTTGTGCAAGTGTCAAAGGAAGTGCTATCTCTTGGAGAGAGTGTTTATGCTTACAACATTTTTAACAATGTTAGAAGAATGTACTGTGAGTGGCCATTTTTCTATATGCCAACGCTATTAACTGTACATTTATGCTTTTTTTTCTAGTTAGACTTTTGACATTGTTGAATCTTGTTCCTTGCTTGCATCCTTGAGAGCAGCTGGTCTGTAAAACCTCTTTTTTGTTAACTGTTCTGTGTATATAGTTTGTTTGAAGGTGAGGAAGGAGTCAATCTAGTTTCAAGCTCTTGAGCACAAATAAGGAACAGCTGAATTGTTAGCGGCCCCTACTGTGACGCTTCCCTTTGAAATGCTACGAAGAAACAACTTTATCAGGTCTAATTGCTTCTCTGCTCAAGGAGAGCTCTGAGCCCGAAGGTCTTGCGTCTGTGAGTGAGTGCAAACAGCAGATCTATCCACAGCACAACTGTGGACATTACATCCCTGCCATTCACTCCCAGTAGGCTTTTAGAGAGACTCCTTTAATGTAGCTTGTGTTTTGCTAGAAATACTGTATGCAAATTGCTGCAACTCCAGCAGCACCTTTGCGAATGTTTTGAGAGATTTTGTGTATTTAGCGAGCTGACAGAGATGTATGCCCTTCTTTTCACAGAAGAAGGAGCTGGTGCGCGCGTGCATACGAGCATGTTGCCGCAGCCCTTACTTCAATCCTGTGGCGAGTGCTGGGTGTCAGCAAATTTTCCAAATCATTAAAGTAGGGCTTCATCATGATCTTTTGGTGGAAATGCAGACCGTGCTATTTTAAGATGTATAACGGCCCACAGATTATTGTTTAGAAAATACAGGTTACCTGTTGCTTGAGGGCTTCTGGTGCAAGTAATGATCATATCAATTTGCTCAGCTTAAAAATGACCCTGTATATGGATCACAAGTTCTGAAAAGCAGAAGAATGGAAAAATGGTTTTCTTTTAAAGTGAGGGTTAACCAGTTTGAAGTAAGTAACATTGCACAATTTTATGGCATTGCTTTCGAGTGAGTTGATAACAAGTGGATATTGCTAAATAACGGCAAAAAATAAAAATAATACAATAAATAAATATAATTTTTAGTTTAAGTTGAAATTGATTTCGAAACCATTGACCGAATCAATATTTAATTAGTACTTGATGACATGTCTGTTTCATGCAATCAGTCAAAAGTACATCATAAATGCAAAAACTCCCAAGACAGTTGCTGTAAATATTTATATTTTTCAGTAAAGGAAAAAAAAAGGTTTATTTACAATAATTTCTGTTAATTATATATTTATTATGTTTTATTACAATAACCCTTTTTTTTCTTTATTGTTTTTTTTAAAATTGGGAATTATTATACAGCTATAATGTAGCTGTAAATATTGAATGTTACTTTTAGAACAAATTATTGCTGATGTCAAAGTTATTTTAGCATTTTGGCTCTACATCAAGGGTACTCAATTTTGCAGGTTGTTTGCAACCTTCAAAGAAAATAACTCTGATGAAAAATGAAATGAAGTACATATTTTGAAGCACATTTGGAATCAATAGTAAACATTTACCAGAGGTTCTCAAACGTTTTACTACATAGGGCCAAGGATCAGACTTGATTGATGGCTGTGGGCTGAAGGTAAATGATGCATTACCAATAAATATTCTATTAAAATTGACATTTTATTTGTCAAATTTACTTATATTTCCAGGCATTTGAAAGCAAAAATAAATGCATATATGCAAATATATGCATAGTGGTACAATCCAAAAGTCATCATTACAGGCCGCATGGGTCCTGGTTTGGGTGTCTCTATACAATAATAACACATGCAAGTCTTCTTCTGTCTCATCTGACCGCTTCCGATTGGCTCACCCAAGAATTAATTCCATGTGTAAACCAGGCCTAAGATTTTAAACTTCTGCTCAACGTCTCAAGGTTGTTGCTAAGTTTAGTATTTGCCTTTTACTTATCATGTCAGTGCTCATTAAAATACTCATCAAACGTTCTCTCTGTTTATTATTGAGTTTGCGTGACTTGTCTGTGTGTTCGACACGACAAGAAGAATCTGATCGTCGTCCTCCCCGGGACATCGGGGCCTTGGTTTTTAATTTGGGTGCTGTGAGCAGAGCTTCTCCAATTCCCACCAAAATAAACAAACCGTGGCCTGGGCATCACGCCTGAGGGCAGAGCCGCAGAAATAACACAGCCAAAGTAAATAGAGTTCTGCAGCAGTCAAACAAAGCAGCCCACAGACCTAACACACTCGGCTCCATCAAATCACTCTGCATGCTGACACGCACCTCCATACTAAAAAAAAACATTCAAAACTCGCATACATATGTAATTCAGCATATCCTATTTTCAATACAGAGTTGTATTTCATACAATAATGAGAGACTAGGGTGGGTGGCAATGAGTTGGGTTCATTTTATTGATTTGGTTTGTTCGGATGGTTTGTTTCATTTATCCATTTTATAAAATGTACAGTTTCTTCATCCGTGTTCTATTCTATTCTCAGCTTCTCTTTACATCTCAGAGGCCACTATGCATCATCCTAATAAGCCCTGATTTATTTTTAATGCTTCAAAATGAACCGTTCTCCACTCATTATGCCCGACTCGTCTCTCAGAGCTAAAGAATTTTAATAAATCAATTCTGTAACACATGGATCATATTAATCTACTGTAAAATGATTAGATCGACTCGTCTCCCTGCTGGCTCCATAGGCACCGTACTGTGTAAATTCCCACACGTTTTAGCGAAAGAAGGCAGTGGTGGGTGATCAGAGAAGGTTAACCCAGGTTATCCCGTCAGCACTGCGGTATTGATCAGCGAGGTCAGGGAAGTTTACCTGCAGGGTACAGATGCCCCTTAACCTGAATCATCTGCTCCCTGTCCCTCAGATGCCTTTTGCACGTACTGCTCAACTTAATTGAGTTGTTTGTATTGATTTGCAACACCTTCTGTGTGTTTGGGATGCTCGTGGTCCATCGAGGCATCATGTATCGACGGCCGGCTTCAAAGCCTTTTCATTCTTAGCATAGATGTCCAACACCACTGAGCGCAAAGATGAAGCCTGATTTGTTGTTATGACCGAACATGGCCAAGTAAGGCACCGATGGTGCCATTTCGAAGGATGATACACATTTGAAATTAGAATAAATCCAGTCAACACATGAATTGTAGTGTTGGGAAGCTACTTTGTAACTGTACCCTCACAAGCTACTTTTAATTTACTGTATATAGGTACTGCAGTCAAGCTGTTTGTTTTTTTTTTAATATATGAAAAAGTACTAGTGGTCAATTGCAGCTATACTTTTTCTATACGTTTGCAGTTTATTTTTTCTGTCTTTTTTACAATTTACAATAACTTTTTTTTTGTTTTAAACATTTTAATATGTTTTAAAATGTAATTTATTCTTGTTATGGCAAAGTAGGTTTTTTTCAGTCCAGAGTCACATTGGTCCTTCAGAAATTATAATACTATGCTGATTTGCTGCTTGTAAAACCTTTTTCTATTAATATCAATGTTGAAAACGGTTGTGCTGCTTAATATTTAACTGATAAATTTTTCAAGGTTTTATTGATGAATAGAAAGTTCAAAAGAACAATTTTTTAAATAGATCTATTATAATAATCTGTTATGACAGTAATACATATCTTTCCTTGTTTATTTATTTATTTAATAAATAAATAAAGTTATAATGTTATAATGTCCAGTTATGTTATATAATATAATGTTATAATGTCCAATTCCAGTTATAATGTCATACATAAAGACATTATAACTGGAAAAAAATATTGACCCCCAAACTTCTGAATGGTAGTGTATAAATATCACATGATGCAGTGTATAATTGTCTCTTTAGCACAAAACATTGAAAGTTTTTGAATGAGCTTTTGATGTTAGTTGGCAACATTGAACTTGAAGAGATAATTTAATTCAGATTTAATTTTCAGTTTTAATTGAAAATCTGTGAGTAAGAAGTGCAGTGCAGCGACTTGAGTCAGTGATTGTTTTTTTTAATAGATTCATTTACATACCCCATCTGAACTGATTCACTACAGTTAATCTGACTAGCAATGCTAACAATCAGGGTCTTCTTTCAACCACTACAATTAAATTATTAGGGCTTCCCTCGACTAAGAATTTTTCTGGTCGACTATATAATAAACCATTTAAATCATTATAATGAGCCTTCAATTGCCTACATTGCCTAATAAGCACTCAAGCACACGCATAAAGCTTGTCACAGCGCACCGGCAGAAGTAATGATTGTGAATGTGTCAGGGAAAAACAGTAAGGAGGCTGCATTAACATTTTAATAATTCACTGATAAACAAGTGCTTTCCTTGTTTTGGTTTAAAGGTCCCATATTGTCAAAATTGAAATTTCCTGGCTTTTTTGTTCAGATGTGTGCAGCACATTTTATGGAGGACTGTTTACTAATCCTGGTAGAGTAGACTACAATGTCTACTCACAGATTGTAAGTACGTTCGGACTCACAGATTGTAAGTACGTTTTTTATATTTAAAGAGATTTTATATTTTTATGTTTACGCGGCGCGATGCAACGCAACGCGTAAAAAGACAGTATAAGTCATTATAACCCATAATTATGTCCGCACTGGATGCAACGAATTGCAGTTGCTTTGTTTTACAGTTGTTAATTTTATTTGCCAATTTTATTTGCTGTCTTGTGTCAGTAGTAGCACAACAAAAACAGCGAATAAAATGGTTATTGTTACAAATAATAAAAATAAAAGAAATTGAATTGTTACCATTGTTGTGATTCGCGTGCTGAATGTTTAGGTCTGTGTGTGACTTTAGCATATTACCACACACTATTTAAGGATTATATAAACCCAATTAAGATCATCTCAAGGTATTTATGAATAATGACATTTGAAAAAGTTAATTAATAATCACACACACAATAAATTCACTAATGCTTTAATTAGAAGATAGGTCACCTTCTAAAAGCAACCGATTTATTACTTTTCTTTCCTTGAAATCAAATAACTGTGACTTCATGATGCATTGCTACATTAACAGGAAGAAAATTGTAGTTACATAAACCAAGTTCCAAGTGCCCAACCAAAGGGAACGCTAATCACTATAATCGTGAACTAAAAAAAAAACATTTTTAGGAAAATCAACATCAATTTATGAAGTATGAAGTCAAGTATGATGAAGTCAAGATGACTTTAGGAAACGAGTGAATGCAACTAGTGAAAGATGACTGCAGACATGGAGAAAATGTGTGAAAAGTCTATTAAAGGGTTAGTTCACCCAAACATAAAAATTAGGCTGCGTTTTACTCACCTCCGATGCATCCTAGGGGAAAATAATGTGTTTTTTTAACCTTAAACCGCATAAACACATTTCATTACACCAAATACACAAAATAATGTTCTTTTTAGCAACATCGTATGACCCCTTTAAGAGATGAAGTCGGTAACACTGACTCCTCATCCCTGCAGTAGTGAAGCGCCTGTATGCATATTTCATACGGATTACATAATCTGAGAATATTTGTTTTCCGTTTGAATTGGTTCATTTGAAAGTAGACATTTCACTCTCTATATATTTTTAATGTCTGTAAGGCAAAGATATACACGGAGTTTCGCGCTCAAGTTCACAGAGACTGAGACGGCAGAAAGCGCATCCTGTTTACTTTCATTATTTTACAAAAGCGCGTTTTGTTGTTATTGTGAGTGCACACAAATAAACGTGGAGTCTTTACAGATTTGAAAGATGTATTTTAAGAGCAAGTGAGCGCAGCGGCGCCTCCATCTGTCCTGCAGTGAGCGCTACTGTTCAGCTTCCACACTCCGCACAGACACTGAATAGCGCACGTTTCTCTTGGTTAACATTAGATTGCGCGGCCATGTAAAGTTGCTAATACTTACATAATCAGATGATAAGCCATATTTGTGGTGGATGAATGATAGGCGAGCGTTTGGATGTCCTGCCCGATGTACTGTATTACCATAGTCCAGCCGTTAACGATCTGCGTGACTTCGCCAATGTGGATTTTTTTTTCTGCGACTAATAAAAATTTGGTTGACTAATGATTAGTTGACTATTAGGGGGCAGCCCTAGAAATGATTACTTTCTAGTGCTTTCACTGTACCACATATGATTAGCAGGAAAATCCATTTGCTACAGTGAACACCATGCAGCAATATTCAAGCTAAATCTCCAGCGGGAGAGAAACCTCTGTCTGTAACAACTTGCACAGGGGTTTTGTTAATTGTAGCATTGCTCACACATTTTGTCAATACACAACTTCAGTCAGTACACAAGTGACTGCATCCTTAAACTTTGTTTTACCTGTCAAATGTCTGTAGTATCACTGCATGAGCTCTGATACATGGCACCAGCCAATTCATTGACCTCAACTGTTGTGTAATATTTACAAATCCGTGACTCTAGCAGATATTGTTTTTCTCTCATAAGGCATTGAAGTACAGAATTTGCTTTCCTCTTCAGTGCTGTTTAGAATGTCAGAGCTGTTTGGTTTCGACTCGCTTAAGCATTCAACCATTTGTGGTTCCCTATGGGTTTATAACACAGAATTTTTGTGTCTAATTTAAATGGGTCGCACGACTCATGCTGCGCTTTCCTACTGGTTTGTGTAGCTTTGTACAAATTGGCCTGGTTTCTATAGTCGAAACCAGTTTGCACCGTGCTGTTCGTTGGGCCAGTCGATAATTGGTCTGCACTGCGCAGTTCAGTTGGGTAGCGCTGTTTCATCCCGCTTTTGGAGTGTTTGCCGTTTACGCAACAGAATACTGCAGCACATAATCACAAAGTGAAGCAATTTTGTAGTTGACATAATTTAGTCACACAGCCAGGAAAAGTGGTCACTTTTAGTGTCAGTCTCTCGGAACCCTCATATCTGTTGCTTTATTTTGTATAATTTAGAACTTTTTGGTGTAATGCTTGCTTAACGTATACTGTGCTATCTTTCTTTCAGTTTATTGTTTGTATTAGGGATGCACGATATTGGATTTTTGCCGATATCTGATATCCTAAGCTCAGAATCGATTCAAGAGAGAATCCAATAACCGGAAAACCTCAGAATCGATGCAGAATCATTTCTCGATTTGCGATGCATCGATTTATTGTTCCAGCCCTAGTATATATAAATACAAACACGTGCATGTATATATTTAAGAAAATTATGTTATGTTTATATATTAAATATATTTACATATAAAATATAAGAATATATATAAATGTAAATATTTTCAAAATATATACTGTATGTGTGTGTATTTATATATACATAATAAATATATACAGTACACATACATATATAATGTAAACAAAAACGTTTATTTTTGATGCGATTAATCGTGATTAATCAGTTGACAGCACTAATTTTAATACTCATTTGTCTGTATATTGGTCTGTGTTTTATTGGTTTTCTCCTCTCTTCCCACACTCTACACTCCCACTTTTCCACAGCGTTACACACCCATTTATGGAGTCTTTTTCAGATCTAAGGTGTGAAAGACCAGTGCTGAAACGGGGGTTTCATGACACTTTAAATCAGCACTGGTAAGTTAACAATGTTAATTAAACAATATGTAATTAATCTCAGGAGTTACCTTTGGCACCCCTAGTACCTGTTTTTTTCCCCCTGTCAGTGAGCAGTGCGATGTACAGACATTAACAGGCTGGCCTTCTTGCTTCTCATCTGCTAGACTGCAGCAGTAGACAGCAGAGGCCCCTCGGCAAGAGCCCTGCGCTCTATGATTCACTTTCACAAGGTTAGTTATAGAGTCCCTAGAGTCTGTGTTTGTTATCTGCTTTCTGCTGCTTATACATTTTATATTCTTTCTCTCTCTCTCACTCTCTCTCTCTCACACACACACTCTTATATGTTAGGCGACTTACACAGTTGTAATGCAACATTCTTTTTCAGATCTAAGGTGTGAAAGACCAGTGCTGAAACGGGGGTTTCATGACACTTTAAATCAGCACTGGTAAGTTAACAATGTTAATTAAACAATATGTAATTAATCTCAGGAGTTACCTTTGGCACCCCTAGTACCTGTTTTTTTCCCCCTGTCAGTGAGCAGTGCGATGTACAGACATTAACAGGCTGGCCTTCTTGCTTCTCATCTGCTAGACTGCAGCAGTAGACAGCAGAGGCCCCTCGGCAAGAGCCCTGCGCTCTATGATTCACTTTCACAAGGTTAGTTATAGAGTCCCTAGAGTCTGTGTTTGTTATCTGCTTTCTGCTGCTTATACATTTTATATTCTTTCTCTCTCTCTCACTCTCTCTCTCTCTCACACACACACTCTTATATGTTAGGCGACTTAAACAGTTGTAATGCAACATTTTCACAGAGTCTTGAACTCAGTACTTCAAAAGGTCCCATTTTTTGTTAATGAGCCCATAACAGAACAGCCTAGCAATAATCCCTCTCGCTATGCATGACAATCTCAAACCTGCTCCCCGCCTGCACTGGATCACATTATAATGCTACTTTACTAGGACTTGGTGCACTTGTGAATTTTACAGGGATGTTTCAAATCTCCTGACTAATGATTTGTTGACTGTGTTTTTGGGGCGTCTGAACGAGTGCAAACTATTTCTGGCAGAGTGGATCAGAAGCCGTATCCTCTCTCTGCTGATTGGCTTGTGAAGAGCGGGAGAGGGAAGATCTGTGTAATGATAATCTCAGCATCTCCTCTGCTGAATTTCTGAAGCCCATTTATTTTTATTGGGGTTTATGGGGTTGGCAGAGAATTAGGAGTCTTGATTGTGTCGTGAGTGTTTGTGTATTGAAATGTCAGCCTGTACAGTCTTTTAGCTAATGTTCTCACCTCACAATCAGATAGATTCACAGTTTACAGATTATTAGCTGCTAATGAGAGTCAGAGGTTCAGAAAATTGGATGTGTTCAAAAATTCAGGCCTGTGACTCATTTAGAAGATGTGAGGGTTTGGAAACGCTAACCTTAAATTACACGTAAACAAAGAATATGCTGATATTATATCACAAAAGCTTATTTTTTGTTATGTTTTTTGGATATTCTCTATTATTTTTATTTTTCGATTACCTTTGCCTTCATCTAATGCTCAGTTACAGTTAATCTTTTAAGAACATGAATAATTTAATAACACTGTTGAATGTCTTCTTTAGATCTCATATATCTGAATATTTTATGAATATTTTATATATTGTACATTATAATGTTATGACTAAACTCACTTGTAGCATTTATTTATTTATTTTAGTTTTTAGAGTTTTGTTTTTGATTTATATAGACAAAATTCTATAGAATTTTATTATTGGCTGATTATCAATTAATCTAAATAATTATCTGTATAATTATCAATATCAGCCAGAATTTTAATATTAGTTCTTTCTGGGATTTCACTGTGATCCAGACACCTGATTCAGCTCTTTAAAATTATACAGTTGTGTTTAAATCAGAACCAAAGGCAGAATGAATCATAACTCATGTGCATTTAGAAAAAACAAAGACACTATTCTTCAAAACTTCATCAATAGTCCACTGTGTGTTGAGAACGTTCTTAAGCTGTTTGGTCTCTCATGATAATGCGTGTTTTAGAAAAAACGGATTTAAAGGGGTCATATGATGCTGTTAAAAATTGGAAGGCCAAACAAAGTAGTTTCGCTTTCACAACAAAACACCGTCACACACCGCGGCCTTGAGTGAGCTGAGCGGAGGCCGGAGGCCTAGAGTGAGCGGCGGCCTAGAGTATGCGGAGGCTGGCTTGAGTGAGCAGAGGCGGGCGGGCTTGAGAACGGTGCAGCCGGCGGATTCGACGAAGGAGCATCCGGCGGGCTTGCGGCAACCACATGTGACGACCCCGGGCTGGACTCCGCTTCGTCCATGGTGTAAACAAACAAAGTAGTTTCACTTTCACAATGAAACACAATGCCTTTACGACATGGCGGCGGCTGCAACAACAATACTACAGCGAGAGTAAAAGTTACGCCTTCTTTCTTTGCGTGAACATTTAGGCGGCGTTATGCAAATCTTCCCACATCGTGATGTAAACATGTGGGGGCGTGTTAGAACGAGCCATTTTAGGTAGGCGTGGTTGACTCTTAACTTTTATAAAGAATATCTCTTTGGATTTGAGACTTTAGTCTTTGCAACTTTACAGATCTTCTTTATGCACCAAGAGCTTGTAACAATCCAAAGAGAAAGGAAAAATTGAAATCGCATCATATGACCCCTTTAAAAATAAAACATGTTGCATCATTAATCATTATCTGTAGCACTGAGAGGAGGGGAAAGCAGTCAGAAAGGAGGAGTGAAAGAGACAAGACCGTGCCTTTTGAATTGAAAATGAATATCCAGAGCTCTGATGAAACCAGCCCCGCTTGTGAGCTGAGGGAATCGTCTCAACCATGCAATGCAAAACATTATTTCCACTAGAGAGCAAACACTCGGAGTACAGATTCATACAAGAATGTTATTCAGCTCACTGCGGTTCATTTGAAGTTCAGGGTAAGAACAAAACAAGAGCATGTCATAGGTTATGATCAGAAGACAGGTAAAGCAGTGAAAGGAGACATTTTTGAAAAGTTTGCTTTGAATTTTACATAACCCCCTTTTCATGCTTGAAAACACTGATGCAGAAGGGTTATGTGAGGTTGACCTTCAGAGACCCACTGTAGCAAATCTGGAAAAGTTGATTACATAATAACAATTTATTACTAGGTGATAGCTATAAAATATAGCTACAGCAAAACATTATTTCCACTAGAGAGCAAACACTCGGAGTACAGATTCATACAAGAATGTTATTCAGCTCACTGCGGTTCATTTGAAGTTCAGGGTAAGAACAAAACAAGAGCATGTCATAGGTTATGATCAGAAGACAGGTAAAGCAGTGAAAGGAGACATTTTTGAAAAGTTTGCTTTGAATTTTACATAACCCCCTTTTCATGCTTGAAAACACTGATGCAGAAGGATTATGTGAGGTTGACCTTCAGAGACCCACTGTAGCAAATCTGGAAAAAATAACAATTTATTACTAGGTGATAGCTATAAAATATAGCTACAAAATACTGTCTTATATCAGTTACACTTTACAATAAGGTTCATTAGTTAACATTAGTTAACTACTTTAGTTAACATGAACTAAGAATGAACAACACTTCTACAGCATTTATTTACCTTAGTTCATGTTCATTTCAACATTTACTAATGCATTATTAAAATCAAAAGTTGTGCTTGTTAACATTAGTTAATGCGCTGTGAATGAACATGAACTAACAGAGAACAACTGTATTTTCATTAACTAACATTAACAAAGATGATTAAATACTGTAATAAATGTATTGTTCATTGTTTTTTAATGTTAGTTAACACATGAAATAACAATAACTAATGAAACCTTATTGTAAAGTGTTACCCTTATATCTTTAAGCATTTTGATGGAATTAAATATTAAAGGCATAGTTCACTCAAAAATGTAATTTTTATATTTTGAAGAATGTGGATAACCAAACAGTAGCTGGTCCCCATTGTCTTCCATAGTATTTTTTCCATACTATGTAAGTTAATGGGAACCAACAGCTGTTTGGTGAGAGTAAATTTTCATTTTTTGGTGAATTATTCCTTTAAAGGAGCTTTTTCTTTTCTTATTAATCTGATGGGCCATTTTCTTACTGGTTTTTGAATCTAAAGTTTTATACTAAAAGTTTTTTTTTTTTTTCTAAATTCCCAAAATATTGTGATAGAATGTTTTCATAACCATTGGATTACTAAAAGCACTTCCAATGATGAAAGAAGGATGAAATTATACAATTATCATCAACACTTGGGTCTCTAATGCTTGAACATTTCAGATTCTGTTGAACATCTGTGGTAACAAAAACTGAATCTGTGCACTCTGGAAGCACTTCTGTCATGGTTATATTTCAGTGCTTTTGTTTGAATTCTGATCCGTGTGAACCTGTACTTTATTCTATGCCTCTTTAGTGCCTGTAAATAGTGTGAATTCAATCAATGGCACAACCTCTGCTCTGCATTTAAACTAGCCTCAAGTTTAAAACCCTTTCAACCCACACAACCCAAACTTAGCAGGAGCTCTTGTGATCTGATTTTAAGATTCAAGCACCATCGACCCACATAGCCCAAAAAATTAGCCAGAGCACTTCTGAATGCTTTTGAATCATTTGTAAATGGACACATATAAATCTTTGTAGTTCGATATTTTAGGAACTTGAGTTTGCGACGCTTAAAATTGCTCCATAAAAGATTCATGATCTAAAGACTCAAGAATAGAATTACAGTGAGTGTTAATTCATTTCGTAAGCCTATTATATCATAAACAGTAGCCTGTGCCACATAAATAGGGCAAATATATAATCAGGCTATGGAAATATAGCAGCTTGTTGTTATAGCCTTGTCCATTGTGGTTACATGGACAAGGAAATGGTTGTCTTATTAGTTTTCAAATGTGAAATCATTACGCATACAAATTACCTAAGCAAATATGACTTGCTGTGCTGCTTGTGCAGGGTGCTAGTATTGATTGTGCTCTGCTCTTCAACTGATTTCGCAGAACTCTTTGCTTTGATGTTTGCATAGATTTGAGTTTTATTTTTTTCCTAAAAGCCCCTACTGCATAATCAGAGCTGCTTCTGCTATTGATTGGTGTGGTGTAAGTAGGTGTTTCTTGTAATTGTTAACCTGGTTCAGTGGTTGCTAGACTTTAAAGGGTGCCTCCATCTCTCATTTGGCTTCAAAGCTTTAAGTGAGAAAACATTGTTATTCTGAGAAATGAATATTTCCTTGGGCTACACTTGCAGTCTGTGAGAGAGACAAATTTTTATTTTCTGTAAAAATAGCGTGAGGTGGTCTGCGCTTTCTTAGACATCCTCAGCGAGGTTCCTCCAAGAGCCACGGGATGTCAGACCAAGACTCTGCGTGCTTTTTTAAAAACAAATCATTATGTCCAGATATCCTCTTTAGGTTCTTTCTCAACAAACCTCTGGGTTTTCTCTGATAAAGTTAAGTTACAGGTTTAATCTTCCTCCTACACAATTTCTCACTTTGTTCATATTCATAACCTTGTGTTTCTCTCTCTGTTTTCTCACCCTTTTACCTCAGATTCCTTTGTTTGCTGTTTTTGTTAAGTTACAGGTTTAATCTTCCTCCTACACAATTTCTCACTTTTTTCATATTCATAACCTTGTGTTTCTCTCTCTGTTTTCTCACCCTTTTACCTCAGATTCCTTTGTTTGCTGTTTTCATTAGTGGTGTTTGCCAAAGCAAACTTGTTTGTATGTAGGGATAGGTTTTTTTTAGGACTTTTTTCTGAACTCCTAACCCTAAGTATTATACTTCAGTGGGAACTCATCCCCCAGTGTTTGCGCTACGGACATGAACAATACCTCAAATTGTGTGACTTGTGCAATATTACATTTCCAAGTGACTGAACTTGCTAATAATAATAATATATTATTTTATGTAAAAATACACACTAGGGTTGTAACGGTACACAAACATGACTGTTCGGTACTTATCTCAGTTTTGACATCACAGTTTGGTACAGCAGGAGGAAAGAACTAAACACAAAGTTGCTTTTTTATTAAACAGTGATTATGCTCTAAATTATAGGGAGCCCTTTTACATTACTATAAGGGTACAATTATCAACAGAGCCCAAACTTAAATTTAATTACTATTTATTTTTAAATATAATATAATCAAATATAAATATAATCAAAACTCACGATAAACACTTAAAAAATTGTATGCAAATATGTAAGTTGCACATACTTCAGTTTTTAAATTAACTTCTAAATTATAAACATTTCTAATTTTTGTTGAAATATATTCATTTACATAGTGGCTGTCATAACCTGTTTTCTAACAAATTTATTTAAACATAAATGAAATAATTAAGACATCACTAACAGGTAAAGTTAAATATAAGGAGAATATAGGTTAATATTTAGCAAAATGCTTCTCTAGACTTAATTTCTCTGGCGAACGAATGAGCTGTGGACACTGATGACTTGCCTGTGGTAAATGAAATGCTACGTGACATTTTGTTTTGACGTCTTTCTGTGGTTGAATCACTGATTGAGCGATTACATGAGGCATGAGATGTTCATTAATGTTTATTTCACGTTAAAACTAGTAAAGAGGAAGGGATGATCACGCTCTGCACTGCCGTTTGAACTGAGGCGTTTATACACTGCGATCTGTGATCTGGAAGTTTCCAATGAAGTTTCAGTCGTGCAGTGGTTAAAACAATGCTGCGTTTGTTCAGTGCATATGCGCACCACACCGAAAGACCTGTATCAAACATTTTCGCTACGATTACATGTACAGTTACACACTATATATACAGTACTATATAGCAAGTCTCGGCTGCATGATTGTTTAGATCATGGCAAAACTGTAAAAATCAGAAAAAGTTACTTTATAATTTTCTCTCTGTCTTTATTGTAGGTTGTGTACTTCCACACTTCCTTGTGTTTGAGTTCTGTGGTGGCAGTGGTGGAGTTGGTGTCTCTGTCTACCAAAGCAGACGGGTCCCAGGATGCAGTGGGGTCAGGGTTTGGACTGCTCCAGCTCTTCACAGGTCGCGCAGACACCAGCATCTCTCAGGGGGAGGGCAGGTAATGGTCACTTCAGAGCGGTGCAGTATGGCCATTTCCATGAGTGAGAAAGATGACACTCCAGAGCAGACAGTCTTATTGACTATGCAGCAAATCCTGAAACCTGTAATGAGTGAATAAAGTAGGCTTATTATAATTGTCCCTCTATTCATCAGATGAAAGAACTAAATGTGTGCCTCTCATAACTCCTTTAATGGGTCTGTAATTTCATGTTCTCTTTGTCACACTGAACAAAGAAAAATAACTGTATAACAGCGGAGTGTGGTGGACCTCTGAATGAATTCAGAGCACTTTTTGTATGCCGAGTACTATACTGAGTACTTTTTTTGTATCTAAATTTATGTGACCCACCTCCTTAACTTCATTCCACATTTTAGGACACAAAAGAGCCCACTTCTCAAACTTGATCTGCTGGTGTTGCTTTTGGACAATGCTGCTTTAGTAAAAGTGTTATAATATGTATATATATACACTAAAAAATTCGCATGTCTTTTTTTGACGTCACATCGTACTTCAGCTTCTCATGAAACTTTCTGTCCAATCAAATGCTCTCTAGAATCCGAAGCGCTACACTATAAAATAGACGCTGAAGCCGCGGCTGAAATCGGTCACTTGTCCACAGAATTAGTATTTTCTGTTCAGTGAATGGCACGTAGTGCATTATATAGGGGACAGGGAACGATTCAAACAGTGTAAATATTAGAGCCCGACCGATATGGGTTTTTCGGGGCCGATACCAATATTAGGGAGTAAAAAAGGGCAGATATCGATATATCGGCCGATATTCTTTGTGTATATTATAGTGTACAGTACCAGTCAAAAGTTTGGACACTTTCCCATTCGAGGGTCCAAACATTTGACTGGTACTATATATAGAATACAGTATATACATAAACAGAATATATATACATAAACACATTTTTTGCAATGATCACTCAAATGTGGTGATCAAACACTTATAATGACGTGACAAAGATACGTAATGGAGGAAGGGCATTTAACAATAAACTTTATTATCCAAAATGAGTCTGACGTCAGTGCACTGAACAGTAAAGTTGAAGTTTATTCAACTTTAATTCAATTCAATTCCATTCAACTTTATTCCTTTGAAGTTTATTTCACTTCGGAACATTCATTCACGGATTTGCGCTACTATCTTCACACACAGACGAAACTTACTAGAGAAGTGTGAAGTGTGACATAATATACCTCTGTAAATAAATACAATATAAATTCATGTCTAGCGCACTTTAATGCCCTTTGACTGTAACGTGTACGTTCCCTTGGAACTGGAATCATGGCGGAATTTCATGTGAAGTCCACTTCGCAGGGCACTTGTGGTCGAATAAGACAACGCTTGAATGCTGCTGCCTGAACAAGAGACCTCCTTACTGAAGTGAAAGTGTTGACTGGTGTCACTATCTCGCGAATGCGCCGGCAGATCTTCACCAAATTCAGGGGATCCCTTCAGCTTGAGGAGCCCTCTCGAACGCCACCCTCCGCGCATCAGTAGCCTATTGGCTATTTTAAAAAGGGGCGGGGCTGCTTGATATGTCCCGCCCTGTCTTCCTGTTTCAGTTAAAATGACGTCAACACATAGAGTAACGCTGCATGTTTCTAAGCATTTCAGGGGACCTTTAAAGATGCCTCCTATGCTCACCAAGGCTATTTTATTTGAATAAAAATACAGTAAAACAGTAATATTGTGAAATATTATTACAATTTCAAATAACTGGTGTCTGTATGAATATATTTTAAAACGTAATTTATTCCTTTGATGGCAAAGCTGAGTTTTAGCAGTAATTACAGTAGTCTTTGGTCTCATAACATCCTTCAGAAATCATTTGCTGGTTTGCTACTCAAGAAATGTTTCTTATTATTATCAGTGTTGAAAACAGTTGTACTGCGTAATATTTTTGTGGAAACTGATGCATTTTGTTTCAGGATCCTTTGATGAATAGAATGTTCATAATACCAGCATTTGTATAAGCATTTTTTTTTACATTATACATGTCTTTACTGTGATTTTGATTCAATTGAATGCGTCCTTGCTGAATAAAATCATTAATTTATTTCAAAAAAGGAAAAACCTAACCCTAATACATCTTTTTGACCCCAAACTTTTTTAACAGTGTGTATATATGCTGTGTGTGTATATTTTAATCCATAATGTAACATTTACACTAAGTATTTTAACTTAATATTACTGTTTTTAACCACCATGTGGCTTTTTCAGGTTGAGTCTGTTCAATGGGACCCCCAGAGTCCTCCTGCACCCAACGCTGAAAGACCCTCTGCAGTGTGAGTGCAACCCTGAGCTTCACATTCAGTCAATAGTTCATAGTCCACACTGTTTGCATTCAGTCAAAGTCAACATGAAAAAAGAATTGACTAATTTTCTTAATTCAGTGCCAGTTAATTTTGATGTACGTATTAAAATGGCAATTAGAGTAAATGATGATAGATTTGAATAAGAAGTGATACAATTGTGACGCATTGAGGTGTTCTTGAAAGCAAGCTAAACCTTCAGTGTCCATGTCCCAGTCAAAAATACTCCTCAAAAGTGGGTACCAGGGGCCTTTCAGGAGGCATTCGGGTGTGACTGTGGTCTGTTCGACACCCTGTTGTCATTATCCAATCAAATCCCACCCTACTTTTTCACATTAAAAATCTTAAGTGACACGTAAGTATGTCACATTGCGGAAGTGAAATAGGTTGTGAATTGTGTTTCATGTTGACTTTTAAAGCTGAATTGTTTAGTCAGTATGAATGTGGTTTTGAAATGAAGAGATCATTCTCAGTTTTCTTCTAGGCAGTTCTCCATGATTTATTTTTAGTTCGGTACAGTTGATAGATGTTTCATTGATGTGATTACCCCAGCAGCACAGCAGGTATTTGAAGGCTTGACTGAACCGGCCTGATTTCTGGGAAAGCACATGTAGTGAAATTTGACACTAGATAACATATTCTACTCATGGTCTCAAAGGAGTCAAACCGAGCTAGAGACAACAGCAAGAGCTTAGTAATAAATAGTTGATAAATAGCACTTTATGCTTTCTGACAGTAGTGATGAGAAGCATGTGTGTGTGTGTGTGTGTTTGCCTCATTTTTCAAATGCTTTCAATATTCAGTCTGTCAGCTTGCCTTGACTTTCCCATTTAGATTCATTTCCACCTGAAAGCAAATCGAATTAGGACTATTTCTTGCAGTGCTGTTCTAAGCAAACAATCTCTATCATGACCATTTCAGATTTTATTTTCCTATCTTTCCTGACACTGAAAGGTGAAGGTGAATCTTAAATGTGCAAATTAAAGGAAATAGTTGGGACTCGCCTATAAATAATTGAAGAGATTGTTGAAACAGATTTCAGGAAGTAGCCTTAATGGATGAATATTCTTTAATGTTGGCCTTTTTTGCTGTTGTGTTTGGCAGACTTTTCATACCCTGGAAGATGCTTTATTTGGTTTTGACCTTGGAAGTGTTTTATGTTTGTGAATCGCATTCAGATTGCTTTCTTCTATTTATGTTCTTATCTTTTTATGTCTTAATGGATATTTTCCAGTTTTTGCCATTTACTTAAATTGCTGTTTATACCATATATTTGATGTACATTCATTTTCTGTGTCTGTAGTTTTAAGAAGCATACGTTTTCTTTTTCATTCCTTCACTGTGGATTGAAAGCGGTCAAGGAGGTTGTCTTCAAAAGTCTCCTTTTTGGAAGCAATTAACTCGCACTGTACAGTCACATGCATCCATAGATGTTCTTCCAAAATTATATAATCGCAAAATGAGTTTTAGGGGTTAATTGAATGCCAATGAAAGGCTGAAAAAGTATTTTTCTCAGATGACAGCAGCAGGTGGTACGGAACAAAAAAAAAAAGCATTTATTGGAAACAAATCCCTTGTGAAAAAGAAGTACACATTTAGCATACTTACTTTTTACAGAAATAATATACTTTAAAAGAATGTACTTGTGTGTAAAATGAATGTTTTCAGACATTTAATTGCATGTTAATTTGTAATCTGCTGAACATTATTATGTTTTTACACCCACTTAGGCACATCTTCATATGTAATTGCATAATTACTTTTATTGTCTTTGAAATACTGTTAAAATTTACTGCCGAATGACCAGCATAAATATAATTTAAAGGGGTCATAGGATGCTACATGCACTTTTACAAGTTGTTTGAACTGAAATGTGTGTTGGCAGTGTGTGTACACAACCACCCTATAATGATAAAAAT
>NW_015552843.1:691382-693761 GCF_001515605.1 Sinocyclocheilus anshuiensis | reverse complement strand
CCCCCGATCTACCTAAATGCATCTATGTTCGTGAGAATCATTCGTGATCCTGCCTCATCTACAGAAGATGTGAGTATAATGTTTTGTAATGAATCTTTGCAAATCGCCTTTCCTAATAATGTGCTAATTAGCAAGTTTCACGATGAATGCAGCTAAAGTAAACAGTCTCTCAGAGAGCGGCTCAGAAGAGAGGGGCGGGTCAGCAGAGCTCATTAACATTTAAAGGAAAATGCTACAAAAACGGCTTGATCTGAAAAGAGCTGTTTTTAACAGGGTAAAAAAAGGTGTTTTTTACACTACCATTGAGAAATTTTAACCAAACTATGTTACAGACTTTTCATTAAGACCCTAAAGAATCATATCAACTTGTGGAAAATGGGCATCCTATGACCCCTTTAATGCAATTTTCATTAAAGCTTGTATGTCATGCATCTAATTATATATGTAATTACATTATATTTTATAGTATATTATATATTATATTTGTAATGATGAAGTTGCAATTTAGTACATTTAAAATATATTGACTTTAAAAGTAATTTTTAATAAAACACTGCAGTTAAAATTATAATCAAGTACTTGTGGTTTAGTATGTTTGTGAACACATCAACATTTGTTTAGCTACTTTAAAGCACCACAGCAGATTATTAAACAATGATTTAAAATGTACTTTAAAGAAAAACTTTTAATTTGACATTATTACAAAGTGCACTTTTCAAATATACTAATAATAATTTGAAGTACACTACAAGTGTGCAATTAAGCACACTTCTTTTTCACAAGGGATAATTTAATAAGATAGAAGACAGAGAAAGACAAAACTAATGAAGTAATTTTGTTTATAGCGAGAGTGATGTAGTTTTGTGGTTGTCCCATCATACTGCTTGCTTTGTAGATGTGTTCATCTTGAGACTGAGAGCACCATATGAGAGTGACTCATGGATGTAGTGTATCTGCAGGGTGTCCAGCTGTTGGAGTGGAGAGGGAGCAATGCTGATCTAAAATTCTCTCTGAATCCAGCCTTTCCTTCTAACCGTGTATCTCTGTGCTACCTGCCATTCTGTCTCAATTATGTCTCTCCATGCTGGAGGGAGATGTCCTGCTGTCTCTCTGAGAGTCTGAGCCTCCTAGGGCCTCTCAGATCACACATAAACTTGCTGTCAAACACACACAAACATAGGTGCAAACATTCTCTCACATGACTTATATAGCAGCACACTCAGCCACTGGAAGGTTTTTTTTTTTTGGATTGGTTTTGACTGTTTTTATTGTCCACATTTGTAAGTCGCTTTGGATAAAAGCGTCTGCTAAATGACTAAATGTAAATGATGGTGCAGATGTTGGGAAAGTGAGAGGATGAGACCTAAAGCAGTGCTTCTCCACTGGTTTTTTGTTAAACATTAACAAAAACAACCTGTAGTTTGCATCATTTTATTTTATTTATTTATTTTCGGATGAGGGTACTCCCTAATTTCTACCATTTGACAGATTTTGCGCCAAAATACCCAAATAAAATAGCTAGATTTTATTTGGATGCATAGCCTGTGATGTCATAAGCAAAAGGCATGGTAAGTGTTTTTAAAAATTAGAGAGCAGTATATATTTTTGCTATATTTAAAGGGGTCATATGATGTTGCTAAAAAGAACATTATTTTGTGTATTTGGTGTAATGAAATGTGTTTATGCGGTTTAAGGTTAAAAAAACATTATTTTCCACATACTGTACATTATTGTTTCTCCTCTATGCCCCGCCTTTCTGAAACACGTCGATTTTTACAAAGCTCATCGGTCTGAAAAGCGAGGTGTGCTCTGATTGGCCAGCTATCCAGTGCGTTGTGATTGGCCGAATACCTCATGCATGTGATGGAAATGTTACGCCCCTACCATACTGTGATGCCCTGTCCGGCTGGAGCGATGAGACAAAAACATTAAAACCCATTATAAACTAAGCATTTGTTGCATCCAGTGGGGACATAATTACGGATTATAATGACTTATACTGTCTTTTTACGCGTTGCGTTGCATCGCGCCACCTAAACATAAAACCATGTCTGCATTCGTGATCGGAGAAATGACAAACAACAAGCGCCACTCTACACTGCTGTAGAGTCTGGACCAATCAGACACACCATTTTTCATTAGATTTAACAAATCAGTTATTCATTAGATTAACAAATCGTCACAGACCCCTCACCCAATAAACATACTGGGTGCCAGGATGTCTGCGAACGACACCAGGCCCCTGGTCACCATGGCAACCAATGCTGATATCACTGGTTTTATTGCCCAAAGGAATGTGGGTAGAGAAAATCACTACCTTTTCCATAGGAAGAGACACAATGCACAGTAAAAATGGACTCTTCTCTAATTAATTAATAG
>NW_015552843.1:679036-691166 GCF_001515605.1 Sinocyclocheilus anshuiensis | reverse complement strand
GCGTGGCCGGCGGGCTTGCGGCAACCACATGTGACGACCCCAGGCTGGACGACCTGGACGCTTCGTCCACGGTGAAAGCCGATCCGGCGATCCACAGCGTGAAGTTGATGTATTTCCTCAGTGACCAGCACGGATCAGCTCTAGGCATGACGAAGCGGATATCGTCCTCTTTTGGAAGGCCAAACAAAGTAGTTTCGCTTTCACAACGAAACACAGCGTCTTCACGACATGGCGGCAGCAACAATACTACAGCGAGAATAAAAGTTACGCCTTCTTTCTTTGCGTGAACATATGGGCGGCGTTATGCAAATCTTCCCACATCTTGACGTAGACATGTGGGAGCGTGTTAGAACGAGCCGTTTTAGGTAGGCGTGGTTGACTCTTAACTTTGAAATCGCATCATGTGACCCCTTTAATGTTCTGTTATTTGCATGGTTGGTTACATTTTATTTTTTTGCATTTAGCATTGATTTGTTTTCCCTCACTTTTGGAAGCAGAACATTTTTGGATCACAACCCACAGGTTGAGAACTACTGGCAGAGAGGACGTGTAAACAGCACTGGCAGAGCCTAATAATGCTGGCACGTTGAAATCTGCGCTTTATTTGATGTGTTTGTCTGGGCGCATGTCTTTGTGTGTGTGTGTGTGTGCGTAGAAGAGAGAGCTGGAGAGATGTGAGAATGAGTGAGCAGTTTTTCATCTCTGAAGATTAGAATTCCTATTTTGACACACTTCAGTGTTTGTAGATGGCTGATTTTGACAAGCACAGTAGCTTAGTCATTCCTTCAGAATAGAGACAAATAGATGCAAAACCATGTTGATGTTGTTACATCTGCTGTTCCTTCACCCGTGAAAGAAACACATAATAACCCCGAAAGGCCAAAGAAAGATCAGTCATGTTGAATTAGTTGCTTAATCATAGGTTTAATCATGAAGTATTCATGGGAATCAGCAACAAAGCTGGTGGACAGAGAGCTGTATAGGTTCTGGTGCACTGATTGCTATTTTTAATTTTAATTTTAATAATTTTATTGCTGTTTTTGGAGCCATGGCCTAGTGGTTTGTACATGTGCTTCACGCATGCTGAGCCTTGGTGTTTGTATAAGAGAAGTTTGAATCTAGACTGCAATGTGTCCTGGTCACATTTAAAATAAATAAATAAATAAAAGAAAGAAATAAAAATAAATAACAAACAAAACAAAAAAGGTAAAATACAATACAAATATAATAAAATTAAATAAAATAAAAAATATAAATATATTTTTATACATTTATTTTTGTAAATGTATTCTTTTCTCTGCTTTCTATGTTAAATAAATAAATAAATAACACTACCATTCAGAGGTTTGGGGTTAGTAAGATTTTTTTTATGCTTTTATTCAGCAAGGATGGATTAAATTGAATCAAATGTGACAGAAATCTTTTATAACATTATACATTTTACTGTTTTTTTTTTAAATGCTGTTCTTTTGAACTTTCTATTCATCAATGAATCCTGAAAAGAAATGCATCACAGTTTTGAAAAAACTATTAAGCAACTGTTTTCAGTATTTATAATATGAAGAAATATATCTTGAGCACTCAGTCAGCATATTCGATTTCTGAAGGAAATAGTTGGGACTCCAGCTTTTCCATCACAGAAATAAATTACATTTTAAGGTATTTTGAAGTCAATTCTGGAAATATTTCACAACAATACTATTTTTTTTTCTTGTTGCGCATAAGAGACTTCAACAACATTAAACAACACTTCCCGACCCCAAAATTTTGACTGGTAGTGTAATCGCAGTAATACTACACTATAGCAGGTGTCTTATTTATACAGATACAGTGAAATAGGAAAATACATACTTAAAAAAGATCAGCAGGTTATATTTGAAATGCATAGTGTTGCATAATAACGCTGCAAAGAATGAACTTTGCTACACAGACTAGAAATATGCAGGCCCACACAAAATCTGTGCATAGATTTCCTCAGGATTGGTACTTCCATCACAAACCGTTCCATTCTGCAGATTGCCCCCCAAATTCGGCACAGAGAATAGAAAAAGTGTCCCGATTCTTTTTGTGCCCAGTAATACGTAATCATTAGAACAGCATGTTTATTTGCTACTAAGTGGATGTTTTTTAATCTAATTTGTTGTACTCTAATTGTACAGATTGGTCCATTAGATAAGTAATCTCAGCAATTTTGTCACCCTACTTGTGATTGAACCTGTGGCCTTTTTTTTAAAGCCCTGATCCTTAACCATTAGGCAAGCACCACTCAGAGCTGTTATAAAGAGTGAACAGAATGACACACTGCAGCTCAGTGATTTGCACAGTGGTACAGAGTAAGCAAAGTGCAATTCTGAGCAATTAGAATGAGTTTGTCTAATAAAGTGACTGCGCACGCTCTCGGGCTATGGCAGTGTTCCAGAATGTGTTTCTCTTTCCCCCGCTCTCTTTCTTTTTGGAGTTTGTATGGTAATTGTTGGCACATTTATAATGTTTAAATCCATCCCAAAATCCAAAAAAGTTTGCAGATTGCATCTGGGCCTGTCATTTGGTATGTGAATGAAAATATGTGTGGTGTCACCTGCCACCATATGCAGGTGTCACCGACTTCCATTTCCTCAACTCAGGCAGGTGTGTGCACACGCATTTGTTTCATTCAGAACCGGCCGTGTTTTTTCAATTGAGCGGCAGTGATGCACGATTCTGTGTAATACGGCTTTGAAGTAATGGAGCGGAATGCGTGTGCGCATGTATCTGTGTCTGGGATAAATGGCCTAATGAAAAATGGAAAGCTCTGCTGAAATGTAATGACGCAGACTGGCATGAACGGCCCGTCTTCCAGCGGGTTCACACCAGCCCTCTCTTTCTTTCCACAGATGCACACAACAACGAAACAGAACACGCATGGAACCATGTCCAGTTGCACTATGGGTTATTTTCTCTGGACTTCTTGGACACACCTTGCATCTAAAAGCCTTATATAAGTCAGTATCTTATATCATTTCAATATCTGAGTCTTACCTTGACTCACTGGTTTTTGGTTTGCTTGAGAACGTAAGGCATAAAGTGCCTGTTTTAAAAGTAAATAAGGTTTAGAAGCTCAAATGGGGTCCAGGTGGGTGTTTTTCCTCTGCTGTGAAAGTGTCTGACAGTGAAAGTATTCTCGAAATCATGTAGAGTGGGCAAAAGTGTGGTAAAATTAAATTAAAGTGGAGATTGCTAGCATACAATATAGTTGTTGACTCTAGCATGAAATGAAACTCTCCGCTTGTGCTCTCATATGTTGTCCCAGTTTGAGAAAAATATCTCTCTCGTTTTTAGTAATCTTTTATGATGGTGAGTTTCATTGGGTGCAGCCAACAGCAGACATTTGACAGGGATGCTTTTCCTCAGTATTTAACAATGATGTGTAAACCTTGGGTTCATATAAATCTAGATTTTACCGTGCTGTGGGGTTTGACAGTATCCTGCTTTTGATCTGTTTATAGTTATTAGTGGTGCTTGCTAAGACAAGCATCACTATTATTATTGCTCATACTTGATGTTTTTTCTAAACCCATAACCCAGTATTAAACTTCAGTGTGTAATTTGTCCCGCACCATTTGAGCTACAGATATAAACGATACCTTAAATTGTGTGGCTTGTTGAGGAGAGGCATGCCGTTACCTTTCAGACTTATCAGCTAAAAAGGCAGATGATAAATTGGGCATTAAATCCCATAAACTAACACTGAAGGAGGGAACAGAGGCTTATATTTACCAATATGTCATAGATCCAGTCAGTAAGGAGGCTTCGCCTCTTGCTGAAATCAAAATCCAGACAATCGATTAATATCGAGATATCGATATTTTTTACCCAGTCCTAGTGAACAGTCAAAAAAAGTCTAATTTAAATTAATGCTGTTCTAAACTTTGTAATCATCAAAGAATATAGAAAAAAAGAAATATAGAACTGTTTCCACAAAAAGCAGCACAACTGTTTTCTACATTGATAATAATAAGAAATGCTTCTTGAACACCAAATCAGCTTATTAGTATAATTTTTGAAGGATAGTGTGACACTGAAGCCTGGAGTAATGATGCTGAAAATTTAGCTTTACCATCACAGGAATAAATTACATTTTAAAGTATATTAAAATAGAAGACTGTTATGTATTATTTCAAATTGTAATATTTCAAAATATTACTGTTTTTACTATATCTTGGGTCAAATAAATACAGCCTTTGGAAGCAAAAAACAAAACAAAAACTATTATTATGTTATTGCGTTTGCCAAATCCATCTGATATTTATTCCCATTTTCCTCTTTGGAATGTCATCAAAGAATATAGAAAAAAAGAAATATAGAACTGTTTCCACAAAAAGCAGCACAACTGTTTTCTACATTGATAATAATAAGAAATGCTTCTTGAACACCAAATCAGCTTATTAGTATAATTTTTGAAGGATAGTGTGACACTGAAGCCTGGAGTAATGATGCTGAAAATTTAGCTTTACCATCACAGGAATAAATTACATTTTAAAGTATATTAAAATAGAAGACTGTTATGTATTATTTCAAATTGTAATATTTCAAAATATTACTGTTTTTACTATATCTTGGGTCAAATAAATACAGCCTTTGGAAGCAAAAAACAAAACAAAAACTATTATTATGTTATTGCGTATGTTTTGTTTTTAATGGCCAAATCCATCTGATATTTATTCCCATTTTCCTCTTTGGAATGAATGAGTGGGATTTGTTTCTTTTGTGTGAAACCACACCCTTAGTGTATGATGCATTGCTGACCGTATCTAGCAACCACCCAAAACACACTAGAAACCATATAGCAACACTCTGTAAACATCTAGAATTGTGTCATCTTCCTGTGACGCTCAATGGTAATCATGACTGTTCTTCTCTCTCTGTAGTGAATACTGTATTATCAGTGATGGAGGGCTCTCAGCTGCTCTACTCCATACAGCCACACCCAGCTCTCACTTCCATCATGCACCTGCTCCCGCCCAACATTCTGGTGTCTGGACATGACAGCATCCCCGGTATGGTGTCGTCCACGGACACAGGCACAGGTAGGATTACCCACGATGCTCCCTCTCAGTTTAACATTTGAATGTGAGAGGAAAGGCTTTAATGTGCTAGATTCTCACTACAGTTATAAAACAATCAAATGACATTTGATGACTGCTCATCTGTAACGAGAGAATGTGTGTTGCCATGGAGACAGCAGAAGGAACTCTAGAAGCCTCGCTAAAGAGCTTCCCGTTTCTTAGGACATTTCCTTGATTAGCTTCAGAATCACTTCATACCAAAGCAGGTCCTAAATGAGACCTTGAAGCAAAAACACTTGAGTCTTTTCACAACTTTTCCGACTCACATCACTGTGCTCATGACTCGTCTCTTTTTGGATTTCTGTTCTGAGCTGCTTTCAGGGGTGGGTAAAGACAGACTTTCTGAACGATAGTAATGAAGCGTGGTGGGTTTCACAGTGGCGAGGGGATTGGAAGTTGAGCACAATGTCGGGCTAATCCTCCAGCACTCCAAATATCTCACAGGGAGCGTGACCCACGACCGCAGTCTAGATCCAGAGAGGGATGCAGGAAATTAGAGAATTATTCCACAGTGATATTTCTAACTCTCTCGCTCCCTCTTACTCTCTCTCTCATTATAAACCGATGAGCAGATGTAGGAATGGGGTTCCTCTGGAGCAGGTTTCTCTTTGAACTGCATCTGAAATGTTTAAGTGCTATATTCTGCATCCTCCTGGGCCCCACACAGACTGAAAGTAGAAAAAGAGAGATGTTCCCCCCGACTGTTAATATGGTTAATAAAACATGATTCAAAGCACTTCATTCCAAGATCCAAAAGCAATATATTCTCTCTGATTATAAACTTTTCTTGAGTGGGTGTCATAAAAGCCAGATTCTACCAGCCACCTCTTGTTTTTACTGCTTTAATTGTATCTAAGTGAAAAATTACCTTCAATGTCCCAGTAGTCTTAGCACATGATTGATCATAACACAGTTCTGTGACACACTCACCTGTTTTTAATGCTGTTCAAAACGTAGGAAAACATAGTAAAAGATTTAAGGATTAGTTCACTTCCAGAATAAAAATTTCATGGTTTTTGAGGAAAACTGGACTTTAATTTCATTTCCCACTGCTCCGGGTTTGTGTTCACGGTGTGTGTGTGTTCACTGCTGTGTGTGTGCACTTTGGATGGGTTAAATGCAGAGCACTAATTCCAAGTATGGGTCACCATACTTGGCCACATGTCACGTCACTTTCACTTTCACTTTCACTTTAATAGGACCCAATGGGTTGAAGGTCCAAATTGCAGTTTCATTGCAGCTTCAAAGGGCTCTACACAATCCCTGCCAAGGAGAAAGGGTCTTGTTTACCGAAACGATCTGTCATTTTCTAAAAAAAAAACAAACAAAAAAAAACATACTTTATAATTACAACGGTACTTCCACCTACGTCACTTGTGACCTTTCCAACATGACTACATAATGCGTGAAGACGAGCATTTGTGGTTAAAAAGTATATCAATTATTTAATTTTTTTTTAGAAAATGAAAGATGGTTTTGCTAGATAAGACCCTTATTCCTCAGCTGGGATCATGTAGAGCCCTTTGAAGCTGCATTGAAACCGTATTTGGACCTTGAAATGTTTTCCTCAAAAACCTAAATTTCTTTTCGACTGAAGAAATAAAGATATGAACATCTTGGATGACATGGGGGTGAGCAAATTATCAGGAAATGTTTAATCTGGAAGTGAACTAATCCTTCAATGCTTGAAAGAAGGGTTTCCCTGAGGAACAGTGTAAAATGTATTATTTAGTATTTAATTAATTTATTTCAAATATGATTTACATATTTAAATTGATTTCAGTTTCTGAATTAATCATTACCTGTTAACAGCCATAATAAAAATATCTAATATATAATTGGGTAGTAACAGAGTGTGAAAGTATTTATATATATATATATATATTTGTGTGTGAAATTTTGTACTTCATCAATAACACCAAATAACACGCCTTTTCAATTATTTGTTCAATGATTATACAAGACACGTTATTATTAATTGTAAGACTACATGGTATATTTGTACTTTTGGCAAAAATATAACAAAAATTATGCACGTTATCACTTAACATTATTTGTAAGACTACATGGTATATTTGTACTTCTGGCAAAAAAGCTCAGTGAGGGTGCTCAACCACAAAAAAAAAAAAAAAGAAAAAGAAAAAGAAAAAGAAAAAGAGAAAGTTGTTGCACCATAGCTCTAAAAGTGGAAAAATATTTATAACGTTCTCACCAAAAAAACACGCATCAGGTCTGATGAAGAGCCACATTATATTATAATACGTTATATTTGCACTTTTCAAAATGAATTTGTCTTACCTCAGGACTAATTAATTGGGCTGCAAAAGGCTAAGAAGCAAATAAAAACAGTGGAAACTTAAAAAAAATATCATGGATGTACATATTATCTATCATCTACACAATTAAAGATGTATAATTTGAAATGTGTTAAGTAAGAATATTGAGCATACAAAAGTGTGAAGTTGTGAAAAACATTGTATTTATGGAAAGATTGGAATTAGGTGGTATTCGAAGTAAATTAAAAATGTAGGTGTGGGGTTAAGCAGTTAAACAGTTGGAAACTCCTGCATTAGAGAAATACAGTATTCTAAACTTTAAAGATACACAATACAAATGGATACAAAACTTTAGCAAAACTAAGGCTGTATTCACACCAGAAAAGTCCGCTAGATCACTTGCTTTGGTCCGGACCAAATACAATGTTGATTTTTTTTGTTTGGTGTGGTTCGCTTTCACACTGCCCTTTTTGCAAGTGAACCAGAAACTGTAAACAAAACCACACGTGTGCTTAAGGTCATCCTTTCATTGGTTTATCCATTCAACCGTACTAGAGTTCGTTTGGAAGCGGACCGAGACCACCTCTTCAGCTGGGTCTCGGTACGGTTGTTTGTACAGGTTGATTGCTGTATTCACACCTGCCCAAAAGATCCGCACCAAAGGGGGAAACGAACTTGAGTTAGATGCATTCAAACCAAACAAGACAGGTGTGAATACACCCTAAGATGTTTAAAGAGGCACATTGAATTTCCTCCATTCTCTTCTGTTGAGCCATCACCTATCGGAGCTTCTGTAACGCATCTCTCTTGGGCTGCAGTGGTGGAGTGTTTTGTATGCTGCAATGTCCTGACGATGCTGCACTTGTTTGGCTGTCAGGCCTCAATGCTGCTGTACAGATAAGCCTGGTTTGATGTGTATGTGTGCTTGAGTGTAGAGTGATTGTGCAGTGTGTTTGAGGCAACAGACTGTGTGTACGGTAAATGTCTGAGTGCGTTGGAGCTCTCCGGGCCTGGCTTTCATTGTGGCAGACTGTGTGAGTGTGTTAAAGCTAAACTGTGATAGACTGTGTTTGTGTATGGCTGAGTGATCCGTGAAAGTGAAACTCTCCTGGTTGTGACTCATTCAAACCAGCAGGCCTGCTGTCTGCTGCCACAGCAACTTATCCTCTCCCTTCTATACCACGTGCTTTCTGTTCTCTGCGGTGCCTCCTCCTAGCAACAATAATTGCAGCCATTTCAAAAATAACTCTGTCCACACCTTTTCTGAACTAATTCGTCACTGCGCGTCTTTAGTAAAACCTGACAGTACAATTTTAACGCCAAAAGTTAGTAAAACTGGCCCATGATATTCATCAAAGAATCCTGAAAAAACTGCATCATGGTTTCCTCAAAAATATTAAGCTACTGTTATTAACATTGATAATGTTATCAGAAATCAGCATATTAGAATGATTCGTGAAGGATCGTGTGACACTAAAGACTGCAGTAGTGGTTGCTGAAAATTCAGCTTTTCCATCACAGGAATAAATTACAATTTAAAATATATTCTAATAGAAAACAGTTATTTTAAATTGTAATAATATTTCACAATATTACTGTTTTACTTTATTTTGATCAAATAAATGTAGCCTTGGTGAGCATAAGAGACTTTTGAAAAACATAAAAAATCTTACCAACCCCAAACATTTGAACGGTTGTGTACATCATCAAATATTTCAAAATAATTCTTCTTGCATTCCATGTTGAAATCATCATGTATCATGTAAACATTCAGGTCCAGTACCTCTGAGAAGAATCTGATTTATAGACCGCTTTTACTTAGGGAATGCACAACAATTATAGAAACCGGTTAGCCTAGGGGTTAATGCTGTATAACAGATGTTTATCTTTAAATAAATTATGGAGGATGATTCACTTAACCTGTCTGTATGTGAAGATTATATTTCATTTTATTTTTATTTTCTGCATATTTCTCTGAGACGTCTAAATAAAATATCAAGGATGAGTTTTTCAAAGAGAAGCAGGTTAGCATCGCTGTGAGTTGAGCATGTTTGGATGTGCCGAGGCGAACCAGGCAAATCTTGACAATCACAAACATGTGATGTGACCATTTTTAGATTGCTCAAAAGATTTTTGAACTGATTATGGAGTGTCTTAGACTCCTGTGGGTAAGTGAGCTCAAATTTTGTCTTTACCAAAAAGAAAAGAAAAAGTGCGTGCAATGGCTTGGATATGCAGAAGACTTTCTCAATAGACAATGTTTGAAATGCTTCACAGCGAGACCCCTACTGAGAGCGGAAATGGGGCCAGCCAAAGATCTCAGCTGGAGGAAATGTGCTTGTGATGATGCAGCCAGACACATACTCCAAATGATAAATTATCATTGGTCCTTATTCTTTTTTTAAATCAGAAGAGGAATTTGGGCCACATGGAGCTCCATAACGTTGGCCTCAACTGCATGGATTTTTCCCAGCTTCTGGAACACATTGAGCTCTCTTGTGCATCACTCACTAGTTTGTTATCCCGTGCATTTGTTTGTGTTTTTTTTGTGTATTTGAATGCATTGCCATGAGTAAGAGGATCTTGGCATTCTGAAGCATGCTGATTTAAATTAATTTTTACTGTCTAATTAAATCCTTTGTTGCTGTAATGCTGTAAAAAATGAATAGCCATGAAATATAAAGGACAATAATAAAATGGCTGGATGGAATTGGCTGTGCATGCAGGAAATGAGTACAATGTTAACGTTATATTCACTCCATCTCTGTTGCAGCAGATGCACTGCGGAAGCCTCGTCTGTTGAAGAGCTTCTCGTGTGTGTTGGAGGGCCTACGTGTGGCACTCTTCCCCTCCGTGGAGGTCTTCGAATCTAACCTGCTCCAGCTGCTCAACAGAGACTGCCAGAATACAGTAAGCTACTAAATGACTCCAATCAAACGTTTAGGCCATTCAATAATGTAAATTCAGTAAGTAATTTTTTTTCAGAAGTTATGATATGACTCCTCCTTAAAATGTTATATACAGTTTTTAAATGATGCCCCCCCCCCACTTATAATCTGTGCAGAATTGTCACACAAACTGTTGTGATCAGACTGTAGTTGCTAGGAACAGGCTTATTATAGTTAAAACTGAAACTAAATTATACATAGAAAAACTATATAAAAAACTATATAGTTTTTCTATGTATAATTTTTATATTTTGTTTTTGTATATAATTTTAATTAAAAACAACTTTAACTGAAATAAAAACTAGTTGCCAAGTCAACATGTCCCATTTTTATTTAGTTTAACTTTTGTTTGAATTAATAAAAATTATACATAGAAAAACTATATAGTAAAAAATAAAAAAAAAATAATAAAACAAAAATACTAAAACTTTAGTTAAAATTTGAAACAGAAAATATAAAAATAAAAACTTATTCAAAATCAGGGCTTGAAAATGAGAAGAAAAAAAAAATTCAATTGGTGCACTCTGAGCAGAATCGATATTTTAATGTTTCTGTTCCTGCGTTCCTCTGTATTATTACCGTTCCGAAACCGGTTTATAACGTTATTTTTTAAAAGCTATTTTCTTTGCCTATAATAATAATAATAATAAAAAAATACAGTGTTTCTTTACTCAAAAAGAAAAAGAAAAAACAGGAAGAGATCTGGTAGCGTTAACCTATAACCCATAACCTATAACCCTTAGTCACAATCAATACAGCACCATCTTTTCTAGATTTTGGCCAAATGTAGGCTACTAAACAAAAGAAAAAAATATATTATCTATTATCTATAAAGACATTAAAGTATTTTTAAGATATTTAAAAATGTTTGCTGCGTTGTTAAAAAAAAAAAACGCTACTTGTATAAGATTGCGTTTTGAGAGTGAAAAAAAAAAAAACATAAGTTGCATAGGCTATAGGCTCACGTCGCATTTTATTAGCCCTATTACATTCAGAAATAATGTAGGCTAAAATGCCGGTAGGCTAAAGCAAAATGTTTATAAACATTATAAACACAGTTATTAGTTTCTCTCCACAACAAATCCTCTAAAGTTAAGGCTATGCATTTGGACTATAAAAACGTCAATCCAAAAACAAATTAATTTAAGGTGAAACTGATGCCTACCTCTCTCATTCGGCACGAATCCAAATGTTTCTATATTCTAAAATATTATTTATTATAGGCTAGGCTTTGTACTTTCATCGACGTAAAACATCATCCTTCACATCGGCTATATCAGCACAGTGAGGCGCTGGTCAAGCTGAACGCAACAAATTTTGTACAACGGAGCAGTGTAACTTTTTATTAGTTTTTTAACTGTATTTTATTTTGATAATGAACAGGCTGCAATGTTGCAAAAATATGTTGTGTGTGTGCGTGAGGCACCGGCACGATGGTCATACCAATGCTGGTTGGTTATACAGATAGAAGCAAGACATTATTCGAAACTGTCAAGCTTTTGCAAAATAAATAAAGAAAAAAATAAAGAAAACTACTTTCTGCCTTCTCTTTTTCCTTTCCGAGAACTTTGGAACGATGAACCGTAACTCACACATTTTTTTCTTTCGTTTTGTTAATCTGTCAATGATTTAAGTAAAATATATTTAGTGTATATGCCTATATATTCCTTTTTTGTAAGCCTATAGTTTTATTCTGTTTTCTCCGTTCACAGAAGCGCTGCAGGTGCATGTGATCTGTTGAATCCATCTTACACTATCCTCGGATAAACTAACGCCAGTGCATTGCCATTGCAACCTACAG
>NW_015552843.1:661083-678964 GCF_001515605.1 Sinocyclocheilus anshuiensis | reverse complement strand
CATCTTTTCTAGATTTTGGCCAAATGTAGGCTACTAAACAAAATAAAAAAAAAACTATCAACACTTTAAAGACATTAAAGTATTTTTAAGATATTTAAAAATGTTTGCAGCATTGTTAAAAAAACGCTACTTGTATAAGATTGTGTTTTGAGAGTGAAAAAAAAAAAAACATAAGTTGCATAGGCTATAGGCTCACGTCGCATTTTATTAGCCCTATTACATTCAGAAATAATGTAGGCTAAAATGCCGGTAGGCTAAAGCAAAATGTTTATAAACATTATAAACACAGTTATTAGTTTCTCTCCACAACAAATCCTCTAAAGTTAAGGCTATGCATTTGGACTATAAAAACGTCAATCCAAAAACAAATTAATTTAAGGTGAAACTGATGCCTACCTCTCTCATTCGGCACGAATCCAAATGTTTCTATATTCTAAAATATTATTTATTATAGGCTAGGCTTTGTACTTTCATCGACGTAAAACATCATCCTTCACATCGGCTATATCAGCACAGTGAGGCGCTGGTCAAGCTGAACGCAACAAATTTTGTACAACGGAGCAGTGTAACTTTTTATTAGTTTTTTAACTGTATTTTATTTTGATAATGAACAGGCTGCAATGTTGCAAAAATATGTTGTGTGTGTGCGTGAGGCACCGGCACGATGGTCATACCAATGCTGGTTGGTTATACAGATAGAAGCAAGACATTATTCGAAACTGTCAAGCTTTTGCAAAATAAATAAAGAAAAAAATAAAGAAAACTACTTTCTGCCTTCTCTTTTTCCTTTCCGAGAACTTTGGAACGATGAACCGTAACTCACACATTTTTTTCTTTCGTTTTGTTAATCTGTCAATGATTTGTGAATTTTTGTGTATATGCCTATATTCCTTTTTATGTAAGCATATAGTTTTATTCTGTTATCTCCGTTCACAGAAGCGCTGCAGGTGCGTGTGATCTGTTGAATCCTTCTTACACTATCCTCGAATAAACTCTAACGCCGGTGCATTGCCATTGCGACTTACCTATGATGAGTTCACAGCTGAGCGGGCATTTCACTCGTTGGCATCAGCATCACATTTGCATAGGCCGTACTACTGGAATTCGTGATTGGTTGACAGCAAATAAAAAAAAATATTAAATGGAACGATAAAATAACATTATTAACCGGTTAATGGCCATTTCAAATTTTCGATTCTGTTCGGAACTATAAAATATGACTTCGTTTCTGTTTCTGGTTCTGTTCCTGTCAAAATTTCGTTCGTTTCCGGTTTTCGTTTTCGTTCCTTGAACCGTTTCAGAGCCCTGTTCAAAATATTAATAAAAACTTCTAAATGACACTAAAATAACATTGGTCAGAAATATTGTTAATTCTGTATTTTGATACTACTTTGATGGTTTAAAAAAAAAAAAAACATTTTTGTTTGTTTACCCAGGTGAGTGAACAGTGTTTGACACCTTTCTGTGTCAGAATCCATCATAACACAAAAGCAAACCTTCTGCTGTTGTAACTAATCTATTTGCACACATTTTCTTCCTGCAAAATAATTTATTCCAGAATTTCCATTAATTTGGTGGTTAATGAGGTTAAGTGAGTTGTATTCGTATGATTGAAACACATTACTCTGTATACACTATAGTCTATTTTGCATGCCGAAATAAACAACCTGAATAAATTGACTTTTTGGTAGATTATTGTCTTCATTGCTTTAGCAAATGCACAGGTGGTCTGAATGCAGTCTGGATAAAGTAGTCAGCAGTGAAAATCATTGTTGATTTCATTGGCACAGTGTGATAGGTTTTGCATTAGAATGTAGACTGTTCTGCAGACTAACTCATTGTGTGTTCCAGATTTCTCATATTAGAGTTGCATTGTCTCTCTCTGATCAACCTCACATATACATTATAAATCTAACAAAATTCACTACAGTCACAAACACCATCTGCTCCTGTTTTTTCTATAATGAAGATCTAAATGAACAAAGTAAGTGCAAAGAGGCTGTAGAGACCTCCAAAACTTCAGATGGTAGAGATGTTTGGGTTTGGTAGGTATGGTTTGGGTGCAGCGTAGTGGTTAATGTTTGAAGCTTGTAATTGAAAGGTAGTAGGTTTAAACCCCGCAAAATATCATCCAAAAGCCATAACCTTGACCTAATGTCTTGACTTTTAAAGCTACACTACTGTTTAAAAGTTTTTTTTAGTTTTTTTTTAGAAGGAAATTTAATACATTTATTCAGCAAGCATGCATTAAATTGATCAAAAGTGACATTAAAGACTTTTAGATTTTTTTTTTTAGATTTTATTTCTTCAAATAAATTTTAAATACATGCTGTTCTTTTGAATTTTCTATTGATCAAAGAATCCTGAAAAAGTATCATGGTTTCCACAAAAATATTAAGCACAGAAATGTTTCTTGAACACCAAATCAGTAGGGGTGCTCCGATTGATCGGCTAACGATCACTATCGGCCGATAATCACGTTGGGATGTTTGATCGGCGGTCTCTAAAAAGGCCGATCTCAAAAAAACGATCTCAAGCTGATGACGCTGCCCTGAGAGGTTTGGCACGACATGGCGCGGCACCGTCTCAGTCTCTGTCTGGCGTGGGTAAAATAATTATAATGCTGAATGTGAGGTACTCACCTTGTGTGAGACGTAATTTCACAAAAAGCATGAGTGAATCACCGCACGCGTTCTCTTTTTTTCTCTCAAAATACGCAAATGGCTTCAAATCACTACATCGCGTCTGTCTGTAAGCGAGCTGTCTGCACGCTGCACAGTTGACACAGGAATTGTCACTTGCACAATCGAGGCAGTGTCACATCGTACCTAAAGTTTATAAATTGCATTACTTTTTAATTCTTGCCCGTGTTTAACCATTCAGAGCTCGCGCGCTCTCCTGAAGACTGTGTGCTCATGCACACTTGAAGTGCACACACATAATGTCAGGTTCACACATACTCCGTTTGCAGTGCGTATGTGGTGCGTATTTTTTCCGCGCTCATGTTAACGGATTAAAGCATTCACACTGCACACAGTTGCATCCGTCAATGCATTCCACGAGCGGTGTGTCTGCAGCAGTGCAGAGATCGTTTCCTACCGAGTCTATTTTTGCTGCGAAATTAAAGTGACAGCGCATTGTTTGCAGTAAATATGAACATGGGGTAAACAGCCACGGATCAGTTGCAGACTCCTGTGTGAAAGCTGCTTCCCCTCTCACAAGAGTCACCTAAGAGGGGAATTCACCCCATTTTCAAAAATGAAATTCAGGCCCTGAATAAATGTCTAAAAATCCTGATTGGAGTATCACTATAAATAGTTATAAATGATAAAAAGAAGGCTTTAAAAAGATCGGTATCGGTGATCGGTATCGGCAGATACTGCTTTCTGTGATCGGCGATCGGCCTCAAAAACCCTGATCGGAGCACCCCTACAAATCAGCATATTAGAAACATTTCTGAAGGATTATGTGATACTGAAGACTGGATAAAATAATGTTTCAAAATATTACTGTTTTTGTTGTATATTTGATCAAATGCGGTATTGGTAAGCATACAGTAAGTAACTTCTTTCAAAAGCATTCAAAGTCTTGCTGACCCCAGACTTTGTGTAGTTACTACAAAAACTGTTATGCATAATTAATCTAAAAATAAAAGGTTTGTTTAACTTCATGTCTTTAGAAAACTGCATGTTTTTTCCCTCTATGGAGCACAAAATGTACAGAATTACTAGATCAATGTACGTTATTACTCACTGAAAGACTTCTGAAAGAGATTTATTCCTGACAGACTTATCGCTTGGCGCTTTGCGTCACGCTTAATTAAGACGTGATATAAGTCTCTTTGGATGGAAAGTGTCAGCAAATGAGCACAAATTAGTAATTAGTTTGATTTGGAGCTGTGGTCTGTGCTCTCTCCATGAGATACAACCTCGAGTGATAAGTCTTGTTACGGCAATTTCTTCACCCCCCAAGAGGCTCACTTTGCATTGTGGGAAGAGAGCAGTGCATTTTCCATAAGACAGTATTCTGTATTCTAGTGTGGTTGTGTTTCAGGCTGTGTGGAATGTGGATCTGTGAAGGCTGTCTGCACACTGTGTGCGTGTGCGTGCGCGCGCGCGTGTGTGGAGCCTGGACCCCGGTAACCATGTTTGACAGATGCACTCATGCGTTTGCAATTATTTACACACTGCAGACACACCGCTTTGGTCATCCCTTAAACTTGGAGAGAGAGAGAGATAACAGCAGAAGGACAAGAGGGGAAAAATTGAAGTATAGTGGAAATTGATAACAATGTCATTTTTGACGACTTGAGACAAACCTTTTGTTTCTCACCCTTTCATGGTGGTGCTTCTCACTGTTTAATGGTGTGATGCAGTAAAACCCTCAGTACTCTTTAATCAGGTGTCCTTAAAACCCAGACAGACGTATGCACCCACCTTACACAAGAGCCCGTTTTAATTGTGCTTCCTTAAACGCTCAGGTTGTGTCACTTTCCCTGCGGTGTCAGTGGAATGCCAGAGGAACTATTTTAGCTGAGCTATAATCGGCTCATAGGACGTCAATTGTTGTCATGTTGAAGTGAGTCTCTTTTTGTTGTTCTTGGTGTATTTATGATAATATCATTGCAGTTTTTGAAGTTCCTCCTGGTGTTTTTTATTATAGTGCTTGCAAGGCAGTCCTGTATTGATATTTGTCAGAAGTTCTGGGCAGGGCTTGTTTAAAATCAACCTCAAAATAACCTCAGCTGTTAAATATCTGCTATTAATTCATCCTGAACTGCTTACAGTACAGACTCCGAATTTTGTTTTATAGATAATTTCAGCCTTAGGTGTTCTATTATCTTTTACCTTTTTAAAAATAATTTTAAGATTGAAACTCTCCATTGACCTAAACAGTGTTGCTGAATGTTCAACATTCAAAATCTTTACCTGAGCATAAATTTAACATTTTACTTATGCAACTTATAAGCATTTCCTTTTGGAAATTTTCTAGTTACATAACCAGAGGAGCAGGATTGCCCAATAATAATAACTTACATGTTAATGTACCAACGCACATATTGATTCTTAACTTAGTTGATTTTAATTCTGCTAATACTGAAATAAAAATAATAGTAATAATAATAATAATAATATTCTTATAATAATCATCATTATTATTAATTATTAAAAACTAGTGCTGTCAAACGATTAATTGCATCCAAAATAAAAGTTTTTGTTTACATACTATATGTATGTGTACTGTGTTTATTTATTATGCATATATAAATACATACACATACAGTATATGCTTTGAAAATATTCGTTTGACAGAACTATTAAAAACACCAATAAAAGAAATAAAAACAATTATGATAATACTGAAAACATTACTATTAATAGTAATATGGTTATTGATATTATAAAACATCTACAAAAGAATCATTTATGATGCTACTGAAATATTAATATATTATTATTAATAATATTACATTAATATTAATATATAATATATTAATAATTTTATTATATACAAATATGCTGTCTACAAAATAATATTTTTTGCTATGATTTCTTTGACGTACTGTGTAATTTGTGTTTTATTTATTTATTTATTTTTTGTTTTTAAAGAAGAAATTCAAATTATTTTTGTCAATGAAATACATACATTGACATTTATACTCTTTGATCAATGTTCTGATCACAGGTTAAGGGTTCTTTTGCTCAGCACATACACATTAATCACTGATTAATTAATGTAAAAAGAAACAAAACAAAAAATGTGATCACCAGGTCAGACAGGTGACCTCCAGCTCAAAGATTTACAGCAGATGATCTCAGACTGGAAGACCTCAGGCTTTATATATATATATTTTTTTTATATATTTTTTTTACATTTGACCTTATTTGTATAGTTGTATTTTATATTTAATCTGTATATCTGTATTTATGTTCTACTGTTAGTGTTACCTGTATGCACCAAGGGTCTGAGAGTAACGCAATTTAAATTCTCTGTGTGTATGTGCTGTACATGTGGAACAATTGACAATAAAGCAGACTTGACTTGACTTGACTTGACTTTAGCAGGCTCAGAGGTAATTGGATGAATCCATCATCTGTGATTGGCCAGCAGCTTTAAATAAAAAAAATGCTCTTTCTTCATTGTGTTAACAAGAAGGATGGAGACGATGGTGGCAGAAAACAAAAAGAGAAATAGAGATAAATAGTATGAGAGAATTGGAGGAGGGAATATTCATCAAAATCTGTGCACTCTCATCACCTGACGTCACTTCTCTGCAGTTCTGAGGTGATAATTCACATGTGATAGCAGTTGACAGCAGGCTCTAATTGGCCCTCATGTGGGTGGTTGACCTTTAGAGAGTGTGACTCTCAATGCATTGTCATCAGGATATTGTTGACGCTCTAAACACATCTCACTCTGTGAAAGATGCATGAAACCCCCAACCCCCAGAGGTGTATATATCCAGGCAGGTACAAGAAAAAGGAAATAAGGGGATTGTTGTTTTTAACAGTATTGATCACCAGGGCGTGAACCCAGGGTTTCGTCCTCTATATTCTGTGCGTAGGTATTCAATGCTGGTTTAGGTGCTGGAAATGTATTTAGACTTCTCAGAAAGAGCAGTGTGGGTTTATGATTCATTGGCTCAGGAGCCCTAATTCAACTACAAAGGTGGTCGGCTGGTCCAGGGCCAGAGTGAGAGAGTTTCAGGTCGGTTGATGGAAATGTCACTTGTCTTTTTATGCCAGCGCTGTAAGTATGTATTTCTTAGTTATGTACATGAAGTTTTATACTTTGCAAACTTAAGCATTTGGTTTTGTGGGGCATTAATCTGTGTAAAATCATCTAACTGGGATAAGTTCCTATTTGTCAACATTATTTATGAGTGTAAAATAATACAAAATGCATATGTGTGCTTGGTCCAAATTAACCCACAAGGAGAGTAAGTGTTGTATACAGTAAATACAGTAAATTTTGTTCTTGTGGGGACATTTTTTTCATGAGGAAAACAGAATTAAGAATGACGTTTTTTGAAAATCTAAAAATTGCCAATAGTTTTGTGTGAGAGGTGGGTTTAGAGGTAGGGTAAAGGGATAGAAATAACAGTTTGTACAGTATAAAAATCATTAAGTAAATGGAATGTCTCCTTAAAACATGAAAACCTGTGTGTGTGTGTGAGTTTGGCCCAGTGAAAATGTTACCACTTGAACTAATCTGTGGTATATTTCAAATAACTGAAATGGAGCAAAGGTACCCAGACTCTATTTTAATCATTCTTGGAGATTTTAACAAATCAAATCTCTCCCGTGAACTGCCAAAATACAAGCAGCACATTACGTGTCCCACCAGAAACAGCAATATATTGGATCACTGTTACACAGCAATAAAGGATGCATATCACTCTGTCCCACGAGCAGCTTTGGGGCTCTCTGACCACTGTTTGGTTCATCTAATACCGACCTACAGGCAGAAACTGAAATCAGCTAAACCTGTTTTAAGGACTGTTAAAAGATGGACTAATGAAGCAGAGCAGGATTTACAAGCTTGTTTTGACCTCACTGATTGGAGCGTCTTTGAAGCTGCAGCCACCGATCTGGACGAGCTCACAGAGACTGTAACATCTTATATCAGTTTCTGTGAAGATATGTGCATTCCTACCAGGACATTCTTATCATTTAATAATGATAAACCATGGTTTACTGGGAAACTCAAACAGCTTCGTCACGCCAAAGAGGATGCTTACAGAAGTGGGGATAAAATCTTTTTAACCAGGCCAGGAACAGACTAACAAAGGAGATCAGAGTGGCTAAAAAAAACTACTCAGAAAAGCTGAGAAAAGAGCTTTCAGCAAACGATCCAGCGTCAGTATGGACTGGTCTGAGGAACGTCACCATGTACAAGACACCACCCCCACAGTTTGCGGAAAATCAACAACTGGCTGACGATCTGAATGTGTTTTACTGCATACACTGGAAGCTCCTGTCGTCAAGTCAAATTCCTTGTGTGTGTAAACATACTTGGTAATAAAGCTCTTCTGATTCTGATTCTGATTCTGATAAGCCTTACTAACTTCTAGCAAAAATAAAAAAAAAAGTTGTTAAAAAGTTAAGTCCTGTCCTTGTCCTCATCCTCATCTCATCCTTGACCTTCTCCTTCTCCTCATCCATATCTTTGCCCTCATCCTCGTCTTTATCCTCATCCTGATTGAGAACACTACTTACTGCTAGCAGCTGCGTAAGATAAGCCTTGGCCCAAAGCTTGAACACTTCCTTCACAATTATCATGGCTATTTTTGCTCACAGTTTGGCAAAGCCTGGTGAATTTGGGCCATTTGTCTAGATCTCTATTTTCAGGCCTGCCTAAAAAAAACCAAACCATTATAAATTCAATACAAATATAAGCACAGAATAAGCTGCACATGCAAAATTGATCTAACAATTTTAACACCAAGTTTTATCCAAGGATTGGATTCTAGGTACGAATTTTTTTTTAATGAAATATCCAACTGTTTCCCCCACTTTGCTATTTTCATTAATTCCTTCATACAACCTTTCAAAATTATATCTTTTTAATTTCACTTCTGTTTAATTTCATATGATTTAAACGTTGATTTAGCTTATTGACTAGATGTTTTAAAAATACTTCTTTTCACTTTTTACTTTCAGAGCTGCACAGTTTTTTAAATTAGATATGAATGACATGCAAAGATGGTCTAAAAGAACACAATATGCCTAAATTGAACCAAACTGTCTGAAAAGACCTTCTAAACAAAGCTCGACGCTCAATAAATGGCCATGGTGGTTTTAGATTTTATCATTGCATTACTGCTGATGTTCGATTACTGTTTTCAATGTTCAAAGAATAAAATTTGAAAAGACCTGTTACCATAGTTCTTTTCCATTTATGAATTTTCAATTTAGGACACTACTTTATACATTGCTGCCTCAACTAAACACTTTCCCACACTCTTTCTCCTCTGAATTATTGACCTTTTGTATAAAGCCTCTTCCATGTCGAGGAAAGTTAGCGTCAGCTGAATCTACCCGTCTAGTATTAACTGGCTAATCCATTTCTGAGCCACTGGGAAACTTTTGGGTGCTTTTTTTTTGGACTGGCCTTTGACTGAAAGTTTGTGCTATTTTGTCATGTTGTTGCGAAACATTTTTGTGTTTGGCAACTGCGTTTGTATATTTTGTGTACATCTGTGCATTTGTGTGTTTTGTTGATGTTCTTCTTAGCAGAGGGCAGTGATTAGCATCATCAATGGGAGGTGTTTGTCAGCTGCAACAATTGAAAGCTGTGTGTGTGTGTGTGTCGGTGTGTGTGTGAGAGAGAGGCTGAGTGGGTGGATGTGGATAACATGCTAATGATACTGCTGTTACACTTCCTGCATGACTCATCGCAGTGTGATCCAGCACACTCTCTCAGTGTGGGCACACACACACTCACAATCTTTTATAAAGCCTGAGATATGATATATAACTGCATTCATTCTGCTCTTTCTGAAGGCATGCTGGGATGCTCATAAGCATAATAAGCAGATTTATCACAGACTGCATCTTCCTTCTGAAATGCTATTAAACTTTTAGATGTGCAGTGAAATCACTTGTGAGCACAGTGTAAACTGTACTAAGTGCTAATCAAAACTGTTGTAATATTCGGAAAACACTGTTAAATTAATATCTATTCATACTAGTGGTCGACTGATATTACTAATATAAATATCACTTGCTAAGTGAGATTATTATTTTTACATATACCAGATTACTGCTGTACTGTTGGTTAGAGTGTTTACTTGCTTTTAATTTGTGTTTTAATGATTTCTATATTTTTGAAAAAATAGGATTACAGAATCAAAAGGTTCTGATTTGAAGCATAAATCTTTTTTTAGTTGTTTTTTTTTTAGTTCAAATTGATTTCCAAATGCTTTATTTCTAATTATTTTTGTAAATATTATGTAAACTATGCATGTGTTATTTGCTATTTTTAAATAAAATAGTGTGATATTTTATAGGTCTATATTGGCTTTATATTGGCCATCAGCCATCCTGCTCTCTAAGATATTGCATTGGCTATCAAAAATCCATATAGGTCGACGACTAATTTATAGTGTGAATGATAATAATCATAAGCATATTATTAGTGCATGCTTAGTTATTGAAAAATACACACACACGCACACAGACACACATAGCACATATGAGTACAACTATTCCATAAATAGTGTTTAAGATTACAAAGATAAGGAAACAGGCAGCCATTTTCCGGTTATTCAATATAACCTATGGTACTTTATCTTAATCTGCAGGTGTATTGCTATAACTCAGTCCCTCCTGGTGCTTTCGTAGGGGCTTCAGCGTTAACAAAGGATCCCTGTGTCTCTCTGCCGTAAGCAATGTTCTTCTCAATGCTCTGATTTGCTGGATTTCATGGATTTCAATGTCATTCATTCTGTGTCGTGCTGTGTTTCTAACCCTCTCTTACAGTTTTCCCAGGGTGTCTGATGGAGAGCTACTTTACACCCTAATACTGATTTCAAGCAAGCATTGTGACGTAAATGCACATTTTAATTCCTGTGACAAGCTTTAAACAAAATTGGGGAAGAAGTGTTCAGATTTGCATTCATGATTCCAGTCACTGTTTTTCATGTAAAGTCTACAACAAAACGTATTTTGAGATAAACATCTGAAATCTGAACCATCAGAATATTTTGATATGAATATAAAAAACACAAAGCAACGTGCTAAAACTAGTGCTGTCAAAAAAAACTAATTAATCGCAAATTTTTTCTGAAATTAATCATGATTAATACAACATAACATTAAAGTTTTTAGATATACTTTTTATATTGCAATAATTTCACATTCTTTCTTCAAATTCATGTAGAAACAACATAAATACAGTATATTTTAAATATTTGTTTAATGGCATCTTTTTTTTATGACTGAAGGCGAGTATTACTGATACCAATACTACTGATATCTCCATGAAATTGTTATTTTTTCCCCTAATATTTAACCATTGACTTATAGCCATTCGACATTACAGTATAATTGAGAGCTATCAATTTTAACATTTATTTCTGCCAGGACCACTATCGTCAAAGATGATTGACAATTAGCATACAGTTTGGATTGGCGGTATGGTTCTGTTCTGGGCAAGAACTCCCTGCGCCTCCATGCAGCCTAGCATGGATGAGAGCAGGGAGAGCAGCAATAACCCCCCAGGGTAAACAGAACAGAACCAACATAAATGTATTGCAGATATTGTTAAAGTTCAATCATTTTATGTACACATTTTAGAATTAGTCTTATTCAAAGGAGAATCAGAAGGCTGAATCCTGACTGACAGAGGAGGAGTTGGGGATGGAGGAGGGTAATTAGCTATTGAGCAATGCGAAAACTGCTGATAACTTAAAACAATCTTCACATAAACCCATTATAATAAATGTCATATTTCCCTGTGCCCTTCAGCAAGTAGGAAATATACAGAAATTGAATATAGTTATCAAACACTAAATTCTAAATTAAATCTAAATGAATCCTTAAAGCTACAAAAATGATTGATTTCCTCTTTTTTTCTTTTGTTCTTTGATTAACAGACATTACAACAGCTGGGTTATTAGGTTATTTGGCTGCTATTACTTTAAGAGCTGCCGCTGCTGAACGTAACATGGATCTGACAGGCATGATCGTAGTTTCATTCTCGCTTTAATTTGAAATTATACAGGCTACAGTGCACGCCACCATATTTGTGTGTGCAATTGAAGAGCACACGCTACAAATACAGTATAATGGCTGACAGGACAGGGAAATTCTTTTTTACTGACATATGGCCTGACAACATCTCATCTGACCGCAGTTCCGTTTCCACGCTTGTTTGACTAGCGCCTGTTGCTGAGGTGAAATGGAGAGTGCATCTGAAAGTCTCCTGTTTGATGTGCTAGTAAAGACGTTCTGTGTCTAAATAAATGCAATTCTTGTCAAGAAAAAAGAGACAGAAGCAGCAGTTGTGAGTGAGGTGGCCAACCCAAGCTCTGCCCCTGTGTTAACTGCGTTAAATATTTTTAATGCCATTAAACTGGAAAAATTAATGGCCTGCGTTAACATGCTAATTTTGACATCACTAGCTAAAACACATCTTAGCAATTGTATAGCAATGCTATGGCAGCCACCTGCAAGTTATGCAAGGCCACAGTATCCAGGTCTTCATGACTATGCATCATTTTAAACTATTAATTTCTTTTAGTGGAAATCATTACTTTGCACCTTTAAGGGTTAATAGTAATTGTCTCTTGGTTCTTTAGGCATTCAAACATAATTTTAGTTATGTCACTGATTATACCCTGGATAATTTTCTTTTTACTCCCAGCTCTTTCTCAAGTCATTTGTCAATAAATCCCAATAAATTTTATTGTAAATTTTATGAAAGCTATTAAATGTCTATTATGTGGGTAGAGCCGCAGTGCAGATTCAAATTAATATAAGGAAGCTCGTCTTTGTTCTCTGACTTACCCTTGACTCTAAGTTCTTTCGACCACAATGCCGTCTAGCAGAAGTCAATAGCTTAGTCAGACCCTTTTATAATTTTCAAAGAACTGAAGACTTGCTGACCAAAGAACTCTTTTGTGCCAGAGTTATGTAAATTGTTCATACTCCCCTGCTACTCTGTAAGTATAGTTTGCTGCCACAGTAATGTAATTGATTATTGATTAGAGGAACTAACGCCTGCGTCACTATTTGATGGGTTTTGACATGTAAATAAATTTAGATGTCCACATTTTTAAATGCAATTTTAAAAAAAATTCAATTTTTTTTTTATCATAAATTATACTTTATATTTGTAATTATCTGTACACAATTATTTATTAATCTAAAGTGAATTTAAGTGACAGTCCAGTAAATTATTTGGTTTAGAAATTCATGTGTGTTTTTTAAGTATAATTATTTTATGAATTTGCATGATTAAAATTGGTCACTCCTCAACAGACAAAACAATGACGCTTTTCCCTCGATAATCGGCCCACTGGTATTAAATAAATGCTGATTGCACTCCGCAGTTATGCCACCCCTGAAATAACACTCTCTATTCATTTCATCTGCTCACTACAAAGAAATAACCTTCAGAAACCAATTTTATTTCTCTGGGGAAAATAAAAACCCTCTTCAATTCTTGAGTCTGAATGGGATGATGACCCTCACCTCTCCAGAGCTTGTCTTTTCTTGCTGCTATTATTCCTGTATTTGTTTTAAATGACCTTCCCAAGCATTTGCCTGAACCAGAATATTCAACACACAGCAGTTTCTATAAAATCAATTTGCTGGCCCGCATTTCGTCTTCTATACCTCTTATTAGTGGAATTGTTAGTGCTTTTGTTCGTATTGGTGACAGTTGATCGTGAGTATTTTCAAAGTGAAAGTACTACTTGCAAAAGTCCTACTTTTCATTTGAATGGCCTTTGTAGTGACCTTTAATTTTTGTAAAAAAAAAAAAATAGAGTATCAAGACTGAGGTGAAATAAGAGAAAAACTGTTTCTATTTTTACATCCTCTGTTCTGATTCCACCGTCAAAAACATCAAAGACATTTTGGGTTGAGGCTGAATTTGCTGCTTGTGATGCCAATGGGAACGCGTCTATTCCCTGCAATCTAAAATCCAAAAAAATTATAAATCAAGAAATAAATACAGAACTCAGGGAGCGAGGGGACTTAACCAGCTCTCTTTTTTGCATGTATACTTGATCTTACAAACTGAAATGCCTTAGTGTGACACAACCACATAAACAGATGCAAAATAAAAACAGCCATTATGTTGTTTTTTTCTATTACTTTGACATTGAGTCTGAGAATAAACTTTTGCACGTTCCATATAAGCCTCTCATCTTTTGTGCATTTTGTTCAGTTCAAAGTAATATTCCTCCATCCTTGTCGCCGGCCTTGTCTGTTAAAGGGCCTGTTGTCACGGCCGCTGGGCTAGATGATGTGTGACCCGCGGAGTCCAGAAATTTCCCAGACGAGAAACAGAGGCCAATGAGAGAGGATGAGCTTTGTCATTACTGTGAGATACACTGCGCTGCATTCATCACTCAGAAAAGATTCTCCTCCCTCGCTTTCCTCCTTCCTTCAGACTCTCTCTCTCTCACTCAGTTGCTGTCTTTGCTCTGTGAAGCTGGAAATGGGGTATGATTTAACTTCAGGCCATTTCATTGTTCCCTTTAAGCTTCTTAGCTCTAAAATATTCATATTTTTGGGCACAGGAAGCAAAATCTGTGACAGCACAGAGAGCAGACAAGAAGGAGCGTGAGAGGGAAAAAAGGACAAGAGTATGAAACAGAAATAAGATATTTCTGTAACCGATATGTTTAGATAAGCTGCAGACAGGCTCGTTTTCTATGCTTATCTCTTTCTGCTTTTCTGTCTCTTTCCCCGCTTTCTGTCCATCAGTCATGTCTTTTTAAAGTAATAGTTCACCCAAAAATGAAAATACTGTCATTATTTACTCACCCTCGTGTCGATCCAAACTTATGTGACTTTTTTTTCTTCTGTCAAGCTTTCCATATAATGGAGGTGAATGAGGATTGGGCCTGTCAAGATTCAAAATGACAAAAGTGTTGTAAAAGTGATCCAAAAAAACTGCTAAAGTAATACGATAGGTTTGTGTGAGGAACAGACTCACATTTTTCACTGAATATCTTGACATCAGCCCCAACTGATTTTTGTTGTGTTTCAGAGAAGTAGTATTATTTTCAACGAATCAGTTGATTCAGTTCACTAAACTGGTCTGAATGACTTGTTCTCAAATCACTACTCACTCACTCATTGATCATGTTACAGCAGTCTGTTTGTCTAAAGACTACAAATACGTTACTGTTCACAAGTTTAAGATCAGTAAGACTTTTATCCAGCAAGGATGCATTAAGTTGAACAAAAGTTATAGTAAAGACATTTATATTGTTCAACAAAATTTCTATTTAAAGAAACTGTTCTTTTGAACTTTCTGTTCATCTGAGAATCCTGAAATGTTTTCAACATTGATAATATTTAAAAATGTCACCAATCAGCATATTAGTATGATTTCTGAGGATCATGTGACACTGAAGTCTGGAGTTATGACTGAAGAAAATTCAGCTTTGCCATCACAGAAAATAATTACATATAAAACAGAAAACAGATATTTTAAATTGTAATAATATTTCACAATATTACAGTTTTTACTGTATTTTTGATTAAATAAATGTGGCCTTGGTGAGCATAAGAAGCTTCTTTCAAAAACATTAAAAATTCTTACCAACTTTTGAACAGTAGTGTAGTTCATAAACAAAGCTCAGAAGCTCCAATCCCTATTCAGTCTTTTTGTGTTCCCGCTTTGTCATTCAGGTTTAGAATTACATGCAGTTTTGCAAATAATAAAAAAAGGGGGGTGAACTGTCTCTTTAAGTCTGTAACGCAGTGCACACTATGCCTGTTTGTGTTTTAAAGTGGAATCCGTTGTGGGGTTCAGTGTCAAAGCATATTGCACTAATTATACATCATTATATTGTTATCAACTTGTTGCAGTGAGCTGGTGTGTATACTGCTTCTGACACACATACGTCGCTTGTGTCGTATTGGCAGTGATATACAGTACATACACACTCACACACAAAGCTCATTTGATTGGATTTAAGCCATGGTGACATATACTTGTCTCATCACTGTGTGGTTAGTGGCTCAGCTTCTTGCTTGCTAAATTAGTTTTCAAATGGAAAGTAGTGACACAGATAACAAAGTATTTATTAAGACAAATGAAACCATAATCAGAAACAATGGATAAAGTAATATTTATTTAAATTTATTTAAAATTTAAAATTACTTATAAAACAGATATTTTAAATTGTAATAATATTTCACAATATTACAGTTTTTACTGTATTTTTGATTAAATAAATGTGGCCTTGGTGAGCATAAGAAGCTTCTTTCAAAAACATTAAAAATTCTTACCAACTTTTGAACAGTAGTGTAGTTCATAAACAAAGCTCAGAAGCTCCAATCCCTATTCAGTCTTTTTGTGTTCCCGCTTTGTCATTCAGGTTTAGAATTACATGCAGTTTTGCAAATAATAAAAAAAGGGGGGGTGAACTGTCTCTTTAAGTCTGTAACGCAGTGCACACTATGCCTGTTTGTGTTTTAAAGTGGAATCCGTTGTGGGGTTCAGTGTCAAAGCATATTGCACTAATTATACATCATTATATTGTTATCAACTTGTTGCAGTGAGCTGGTGTGTATACTGCTTCTGACACACATACGTCGCTTGTGTCGTATTGGCAGTGATATACAGTACATACACACTCACACACAAAGCTCATTTGATTGGATTTAAGCCATGGTGACATATACTTGTCTCATCACTGTGTGGTTAGTGGCTCAGCTTCTTGCTTGCTAAATTAGTTTTCAAATGGAAAGTAGTGACACAGATAACAAAGTATTTATTAAGACAAATGAAACCATAATCAGAAACAATGGATAAAGTAATATTTATTTAAATTTATTTAAAATTTAAAATTACTTATAGAAGTAATATTGACAGAGAAATCTAGACATTTGTGACAGAAAAATGCATAACATTTTTTATGGAGTTTGGATGGCACCCGGTGGCTGTTTGTGCTATGACATCCTAAATAAAATGTCACAGGAACCTCAATTTTTTTCATATCAACTTCAAATTTGGAACATAATTTATTTAGACATAAGGCTTTAATTTTATACCAATTTTAGAGTAAAACCTGTTATGTAAAATATTTATAATAAATAAAATAAAATTAATATAGTGCATTTTATTTACAGTAAATTTAAACTTCTATAACTTTTTGATACTTTCATTTTTAAATATTCCACTTTTGCCATAATCTGCTGATTGTCTTCTTTAAAAAAGAGACCAACCTTAGGGCTGTATTCCAAAGTGTTCATAAATTACAACAATTTAAGTTTGGATAGTGCACGTTCATGCCTATTTTAAAAAATGGGGGGTGACAGTTAAGGGGTTAATAAACTGCTCCATTTAACAACAACAACAACAACAACAACAACAACAACAACAACAAAACTATTACTTTCATTCCCCAAATTATTATTTTCAAATGTATTGTCAAATTTCTGATTTGTTTCTCAGGAAGGTTTTTAAAATTCCTCTCAATCTGCAGCAGAAGGGCACTGAACTCCCTCCATCCCACTTCAATCTCTGTGTCAGAGACTCAACAGTGAGCTGGTCAGTGTTTATGAGTTTCGAGCCAATAAGAAATCCACCCTTATCAGCGATTTCCAGATCATATTCAGCCTTTAACGTTTCATAACAGAGGAACATTTTGCGATCAAACATGTTTTTGAACACCATAAGCATGTCCTTTGAAGAGCAACGTCATCAGCCACCATTTGTCAGAAGCATTACAATCCATTCCAGAGGACTACAGGAACTGGACACTTTCCAGAAGTGGAACGATCCCATGATTCTCCCATGAATCCTTATATTCTGTTTGAGGTCTGAAACACATCAAACCCCTTTTAAGATCAAACTTAACATCAAAGTAAGAGGCTATTTGTAACATTGTTTTATGAAAACCGATTCTAAACAATTTATAATCAGTGCATCATAAACAAGCACACAACATTTTTATTTCATGCTTGAAACGTCAAGTTTAAAACATTATTTTACAAGATTGCATAGATCTACTTCATCAAAACAAAATGGTTAAAGCTTCTGTACTGGATTTGAATTTTGGTCAGAGGAACATTAAACAACTTGAAAGGAAAATAATATGTCAGTTTTGAAGTTACTGTTATTATTTTTACATACAGCATCCAAGTCTTTACATTAACACTAAAATGTGTTAAAAGTTTTTTTTTTTTTT
>NW_015552843.1:656551-661040 GCF_001515605.1 Sinocyclocheilus anshuiensis | reverse complement strand
GGTGAAAATCAAAAGTAGATTTATTTTAAAGACCAACAGTTTAACACTAAATATTGGACATAAACGAACATGTTAAATATAAAGTATTTAAAACAGGTAAGTTCATATATTTGGAGTAAATTTAAATTAAACAGATACATCAGTCATACAGCCCTCCGGACTGCGCGCCCCTTGATGAGCCCGACGCACCACCACAGAAACAAGAATGAGATGCATTTTAAATGCCTATTTTAAAAAATGGGGGGTGACAGTTAAGGGGTTAAAAACATAAAAAAATCTTACCTCAAACTTTTGGTAGTGTAAATACCACATGACAAGTATTCTTTCTCATGCAAATATTGGTCAATCAAAATTGCTTTATGAACACATTGAGAAACAATTGAGATTCATGAAATTTGTGTGTGGAGCTCACAGGTGGTTCACAGTATTATTATTATTTTTTTTTTCTTCATCTGCACATTATTTTCAAATTTGCACTCAAATAATAATTAGTTTTTTTCTTCTGGTTAGATGCTAACTCCATATTTACATGATTACAATGACATTAATATAACCATAACCTGGAGGTGAGGAAGCAATATATTCCATGACCTGAAGTTTTAATCCCTGTGTTCCTCAAAGCAGGACTGTTAATTCCTACATAAATGTGTTCTGTCTGTCCTGCAGAGCCTGTAAGCTGCCCACCGACCTTTCACACTCGCGCAATCGAATGTTGCGCAGGGCTGCACCACCTGAGGGCTTTGTGTTACATGTATTTGCTGAAAACAGGCACATCGCTACGTGATTTAATTACTTAATTATCTCTCTCGACTGAGAACACTTTTGTTCGTGAAAACAGGCATAGACTTTTCCATTGCTGAAACAAATAATAGCTGAATATAGAGTCTCGGGAGTACTAGAGTGTCTTTCTCTGCTTGTTGCACTGCAGCGTTTCACAATATTCTTCCAGGTAATTAGACCTCAGATTTGTCATGTCACCCACAGGTGATTTGAGACTGTTGACCAAAAAGTCTTAGAAGGCAGCGAAAATGGGTGAACCTCACAGGGCCACAACTGTAGACAAGTCAGCAAAGTTGTTGATCGATATCTGCTTTTTAATGACCAGCTTATACATATTGGTGCCTTGGTGCCATATCGACACATTTCTTTTTATTATTATTGTTTAAAACACTTGTGCAACTTAATATTTTTATGGAAGCTGTGATACATTTTTGGTGAAGTTTTCTAACAAATAGATAGTTCAAAGGAACAGCATTTATTTGAAATATTTTTTTATGACAATGTAAATGTCTTTGCTCTCGCTTTTGATCAATTTGATGCATCCTTGCGAAATAAAAGTATTAATTTCCTTAAAAAAAAAATTGTACTGACTGTAAACTTTTGAATGGCAGTTTCTGATCAGTGTTGGGGGGAACGCATTACAAGTAACGCGAGTTACGTAATCCGATTACTTTTTTCAAGTAACTAGCTAACTAAAGTAACACATTATCTTTTAATTTACAAGACTTTTTCAAATAAGTAACTCCAGTTAATTTTTTCCCCATTTATTGATTGACAGCTCTCCTGTCTGCATGTTGAGAGAAATCAGGAGTAAGATGTTACTGTAGTTCTAGAATAAATGTGAACATGCATTAACTCATCTCACTCGCAAAAAAACCGATTCAGTATTCCTCAAAATGAATAAAATAATGCAACTCAGAATATGACACAAACCTGCAATAATTAAATGTTAAATAACACAAATATCATTTAGGTATTTAAGCAAAAATTTAAGCAAAAAATTACTAGATAAACATTTGTGCTTCTTTTTTTATTGCTGAAGTGTGTTGAACTTTCTTCTTCTGAGTTCTACATTACAGACGGTAAATTTACTTTTCCTTCAGCCTGAGGCTTATTCATTTCACTTTTGGTGTGAAAGGGCTTTTACGTTTGCCAAAAATATAACTTTTTTTATATTAAAAACAAACAAACAAGCCCTGCCAAGATTTAAAAAGTAAAACAAAGGTAACGTAACGCATTACTTTCCATAAAAAGTAAAAGTCATGTAATTGTACTTGTACTTTTTTAGGGAGTAATGCAATTTTGTAATGCATTACTTTTAAAAGTAACTTTCCCCAACACTGTTTATGACTAATAACTTGAGATTTAAGTGTCATTTGATGTTTTTGGGTGTACACTGATAAATGCTTTGCAATTTCATTTCTGAAATAAATTGTCTTTGTGAAATTCCATTTGCTATTAAAACACAAAGCTAAGATGGAAACACAAGGTACAGTTAATCCAAAAATCTAAATACTGTAATCATTTAAAGTCATTCTTAACCTGTTTGATTCTCTTTGTATAAAAATCAGTGAATAACGACTTCAATTGCAGCGTCTTTCTCAAGCAGACCTATCGTGTTTCTTTAGAAAACTATATTTTTGTAGCCTAACTGCTTCTGGTAACCATTCATTTTCTTGTATGCAAAAAGAGCAGCTTGAACATATTGCTAAACTTCTACTTTTGTGTTTCACGGAAGAGAGAAAGTCATACTGTTTTGGAGCAACATAAGAGTGAGTAAATGATGACAGAATGTTTATTTCTGGGTTAACTTAGCTTTGTGCTTAAACGGCCAATGGGATTTTACAGAAGAACATTTAGTCTCAATGTATTTGTCACACAAAATCGTAAAATGAAATGTACCCCACAAGTCATCATTCACATCTATATCACTGGCAAGAACCCATCAGACTCGTGGAAATGCACAGATCTGACTTATTAAGCTGTGAACTGGGCACAAAATTGCATTACATCCACTCAAAGGAAGGATTCTGAGGTACTCCGATGGTCGCTGCAGTAGCTGGGTGATTCACAGTGTAAAGTGGGATACGCGTGAACTACTTCTTGTAGGCCTGCATATAAAACACTGCACTCAATTGATATGCTAATTGGAGGAGCGGTGAGTGGGAGGCCTGAGCAGATAGATGTGACTCTCACCCTGAGGAGAAGTGAGAGAGAAAGGCTGTTAGTCCCATACCTTCTTTTACAGATCCTCTGTAATGCTGCAATTAATAACATCTGACTGCTGCTGCCACACCGTCTCCGAGCCGATGCATCTTCCAAACACCAGGTGTCTGCCAAGAGTCGCCACACAATGGCAGCAGGCTGTCGTTTAATTGATGTGTTATTGTAAACATGTCTGGACATTGACTTACAGAGACAGCTGCTGGACTCGGAGTTGCACCCTTAATATTTAGCAACTGGTGACAGTTTTAGGAGGCTGGGGTGCAAGTACCTGTGATGGTTTGTTATGTAACGGGAAGGAACACTGAATCAGTGCTGGGGGCAACTAACTGAAACTGCTAATCTAACTATGCTTTTCAGTACAGTGAGCATAGTGTGCTATATTTTAACAAGGTACTTTTTCCAGCAAGTGTAATATAATTATTTTCAGGTTGACTGACCGGCGGTCTGACCAATCATAATGCTGAATCTGCCATTTTGTCCAACCAACAAACCAGGCAGGAGAATAGATTAATGTCAGTGAACTTGAACTTTAAAAATGGTGTGCATTGATGTCTTTCTGTGGTTGAAACAAGATACCTTCTGATACCTTCATGTTTGCGAAGGGTCAGTTAAAGGGATAGTTCACCTAAAAATTAAAATTCTGTCATTAATTACTCACCCTCATGTCGTTCTAAAACCGTAAGACCTCCGTTCGTCTTCAGAACACAAATTAAGATATTTTTGATTGATTCTGGGAGCTCTCTGACCCTCCCATAGACAGCTATGTAAATGACAGCTATGTGACCAGCTGACCTTCAAAGACCACATTGCAAAGACTGCTCGATCTTGCAGGTTTGCATTGCACAACATCAGAAAGATCAGGCCCTTTCTAAAGGAGCATGCTGCACAACTTCTTGTCCAGGCCCTTGTCATTTCTAGGCTGGACTACTGCAATGCTCTTCTGGCTGGGCTTCCATCAAGCACAATCAAACCTCTACAAATGATTCAGAATGCAGCGGCACGACTGGTCTTCAACGAGCCCAAAAGAGCCCATGTTACACCTCTCTTTATCTCCTTGAACTGGCTACCGGTTGAGGCTCGCATCAAGTTCAAAACATTGATGCTTGCATATAGATCAGCCACAGGCTCAGCACCTGCCTTTTTCCACTCACTACTACGAATCTACATCCCCTCCAGAAGTCTGAGATCCGCTAGTGAGCGACGCCTCGTGGTACCATCACAGAGAGGCTCAAAATCACTTTCCAGAACATTCCCATTCACCATTCCCCCTTTCGACGCTACTTGACTTCATCATAAAATAAAAAAATAAAAAAAATAAAAAAAAACTCTCTCTTTATTTATTCCTTCTCTTTCTAGCTTGTACTTATTTGAACAATGTCTAAGAACTTGGTATTACAACCACTTCCTGTGTCTGTTTGCCTCTTTAAGAAGAATCGCTTTATGTATCCCCAAATTGTAAGTCGCTTTGGATAAAAGCATCTGC
>NW_015552843.1:648408-655737 GCF_001515605.1 Sinocyclocheilus anshuiensis | reverse complement strand
CCCCCGGGGTTCGGGAGTTACGGGTGGTTTAATTCGCGGTCCGGCACCGACCGATCAAGCGATCCCAGGGAGCTACCGACGCGCGGAGGGTAGCATTCGAGAGGGCTCCTCGAGCTGAAGGGATCCCCCGAATTTGGTGGAGATCCGCTGCCGCGTTCGCGAGATAGGGACACCAGCCAACACTTTCACTTCAGTAAGGTGGTCTCGTTCAGGCAGCAGCATTCAAGCATTGTCTTATTCGACCGTAAGTCCCCTTGCGAAGTGGACTTCACATGATATTCCGCCATGAATCCAGTTCCAAGGGAACGTACATGTTACATTCAAAGGGCATTAAAGTGCGCGAGATGTGAATTTATATTGTATTTATTTACAGAGGTATATTAGGTTACACGTCATACTTCTCTAGTAAGTTTCGTCTGTGTGTGAAGACAGTAGTGCAAATCCGTGAATGAATGTTCCGAAGTGAAATAAACTTCAACGGAATAAAGTTGAATGGAATTGAATTGAAATAAAGTTGAATAAACTTCAACTTTACTGTTCAGTGCACTGATGTCAGACTCATTTTGGATAATAAAGTTTAATGGTAATGTTAAGCATTATGTAAAGCATAATGGTTCAATTGTTAAATGCCCTGCCTCCATTACATATTTTGGACACACGAATGGGAAAATGTCCAAACTTTTGACTGGTACTGTACACTATAATATACACAAAGAATATCGGCCGATATATTGATATATATCAGCCTTTTTTACACCCTAATATCGGTATCGGCCCCCCCCCCAAAAAAAACATATCGGTTGGGCTCTAGCAAGGACATCGTTAAAATAATCCACGTGACATCAGGGGTTCAACTGTAATTTTACGAAGCTACGAGATTACTTTTTGTGTGCAAAGAAAAAAAAAAGACTGTATTCAACAATTCGTCGTCTCCGTGTCACCCTGGCACCAGTTTATCGGTATCGGCCCCCCCCCAAAAAAAACATATCGGTTGGGCTCTAGCAAGGACATCGTTAAAATAATCCACGTGACATCAGGGGTTCAACTGTAATTTTACGAAGCTACAAGATTACTTTTTGTGTGCAAAGAAAAAAAAAAGACTTTATTCAACAATTCGTCGTCTCCGTGTCACCCTGGCACCAGTTTGGAGAGTATCACATACGTAAACAACGTATGCTGTTCTGTGTCAGCTGCGCCACGCGGGATGCACCTGACACAGAACAGCATAAGTTGTTTATGTTCAGTGAATACTCTCCAAAATGGCGCCAGGGTGACGTGGAGGAGACAAATTGTTGAATAAAGTTGTTGTTGTTATTTTCTTTGCGCACAAAAAGTATTCGCGTAGCTTCGGAAAGTAAGTACTTCGGAAGTAAAAACTGTTTGCACTACAAACCAGTGTGTTCATAATTAAGATAATACATTAAAATAATATGGTAAGACACAACAATTTGCAATATCAAGCAGCAAAACGAGCTTTTTTGTACAGCTAAAAATAGCTGGAAGCGAATGAGACCGGAAGCAAAAACCATAAAATGTAGAAAAGGCCATGCCCATTTTTACAGGAAGAATAAGGTGGATAATAAAATTAGTTGTTTTTTTGCTTGTTAATTCATTGACCAGTGTTAACTAATGGAACCTTATTGTAAAGTGTTACCATATTTAGTTAAATGTAGATTAACCAAAATAATATAATGTTGTTTGGGAAACTACAGTTTCAAAGAAGCTTCCCCAATAGCAATATTACTCACTTTAAAACACTGTTTAGGCCTTGTGGTGTCTCTAAACTAGATAAAGCATCATAAAAGCATCAATCATCAATAAAAATGAACTGAAAGTGAAATGCTGCACAAAAATGGCAAATTTATTTAAAATAAAGTTGTGAGGAGCAGGATTTTGGACCAATGAGATTTGACATTGGGTGGAGCTACCATGCAGCATAAAAACAGAAAATAAAATCCATTCAGCTGATGCATTGTTTTCATTATTGTCACTTTATTACATTTTGTCGTCTCAGAGCATATTGCAACATTGAAAAGGCAATTAAATATGTGGAAATGAAAAGAATCCCAGTTATGTTCCTCCTGACTTTCTCTGCTCTGAGTCAGTTGGTTTCATTCTCTGTACCTTTTCCCATAAGTTCCACACTCTGCTTACCAGAGAAATGCCATTCAGATTCAGTCCCGAGGATAGAATGGATCAATAGGGCTTACATGCCCCTCTCACTTTCCAGCACAGAGGAGTCGTAACTGTGCAGCTTTCAAACACAATCCACACGTTCCATTCCCATACCTCCTCTGAGGATTAAATGCTAACAGACCCTGCCAAACACACTCCAATCTATGGCAAAACATACATGGAATTCCTCTCACGTGTCTGTGTACGCAAACACATGTTACTGTAGTTATGCATAAATGTCTGTTGATCAGAGCGGCTTTTGAATTTCCTATCACGTGTGTTTTCCTGATCAGAACAGGGGTGTGGAGGGACGCTCGGTTGTGGTGCAGGAGCGCAGGCTGCTGGTTGGGGTCCATAACGGCTGGGGTTGGGTGGAGAAGCCTCATGTGTTGGTGCTGGAACGTGAGGCCGGAGGGAGCGGAGCTGCCAGGGCTCGTGGAGCCAGCGCAAGCGGCAGCTTCAGGCAGACCTCCACGGACAAACTCAGGTGGATACTCGGCCCATCTGGCCTACTAATTTACCATAATTCTGAGAAATGTTGCCATACTTCCATAGACCTCGCTTCCAGTTGCACCTACATTTATTGAAATTATTTTACCAAATATCCTGGATCTTTAATTATCTATGTTTCTTTTCTGCTGCATTGATCTAGATTGATCTATGTCTCCTTGGCTGTACTGGTTGTTCTGATAATCTAATTTATTTCACACCTGTATTGATTTTTTTTTAAAGAATGTTCATTCTGATCTTGCAATGCGGGTGCTATCAGGCTCCAAAATGGACATAAATCAACATAAAAGTGGTTTGCACATCATATTTTGTCACCTTCTAAGTTTTCTAAAGCCATACAATAGCTTTGTTTGAGGAACAGATTGGAGTTTTTTAATTGAAATAATTTAATTATTTATACCATTCAATTTAAATATATTTAATTGAACAAAAACAATAAATGTAACAATAAATCAAGATATTTTTATTTAATTGAATTTTAAAAAATCTTTAACACACATCTAATTTGCACATGCACATTTTCAAAGTTAGCTTGCCAAGACTCATCCATCACGAAGGCTGCATGTATTTGATCAAGTATTTTGAATTATTACATTGATAATAAAATAAACATTAGTAAATTGTGGTAAATATTAAGCAGCCATTGCTCCAGTCTTCAGTGTCACATGATCTTTCAGAAATCATTCTAATATGCTGATTTGGTGCTCAAGAAACATTTCGTATTTTATTAATGTTGAAAACAGCTCAATTTTTTTCAGGATTCTTTGATGTTTGGAAAATTTAAATGAACAGCATTTATTTGAAATAGAAATGTTTTGTAATGTTATAAATGTCTTTACTACCCCTGTAAAGAAAAGAAAAAAACATAACCCCACACTTTTGAGTGGTAGTGTATGCAGATATCTTGAATTTCAGTATAAGCCACACATAAAGCTGTTTTATTCATAACACTTGAAATATAGTGCACAAGTCATATGGATTACTGTTATGCGTATTCCTTTTTAGACCTTGTTCTTTTATTCTTACTTTGTAAAGAAACACAGCAGCTTTGAGGTTTTTCAAAACATCTTATTTTGTATTCCACCCAAGAACAAAAGCATTTCTATTGAGCTCAGACTTTTCATTTTTGGGTGAATTATTCCTTTAATATACACTGTCAAAGAGTTCCAGTGTCTCGCATGGCCTCCTCCAGTTTAATGCTCCATCTGTCCTGTTTCAGTGACTTGAACTCTCAAAACCACACTGGTTGTCCTCCCTAGTGCTTACCCAGCAGAAGCAGAGATCCCCTCGTTCTCACCTCACCTCACCTCGTTGTTTTTCGTCCCAGTTCCATCTCTTTTTTTCAACTCAGTCCTTATCAAATATGGATTTTTAGGGTGATTTACACACTTACTCACTGGATGTTAAATATTTTAAAAGCATCTTCTCCAGAAAGTATTAAAAAAAGTTCCACTTTCTAAATGAAGGTTTCTCGTGTCTGCACTCTTCGTTTAATTAAAATGCTGATAAGCCGTCGCTGTACAACGCAAATGAGAAACGAGGCTTTGATTGTTGATGTCTGCTTCACTCCATCTGCTGCGGAAAAAAAAAAGAGCCCCACCGCCACAGAGTCACTGCCATGTGAGATCTCGCAGAACAAGTCACAAGCATCGTTCCTGTGCGGTGAGAGAAAGAGGTCTATAATTACCCAATGAGAGAAATTAGGTGTCTGAGAGAGTGGAGCATCACATTCTGCCCTTTTATAAGAGAGAGAAATTGGGTGTAATTATGGAGAGGTTAGCACTAAAAACTTATGCTGCACGTTCTCAACAACACTGCTGTGATGACGGCAGCGAATGTGTCTATGAGAGCGTGTGAAAACCCGTCAAGAATGATGCGAACGATCTGATGCCGACCTGCCAGTTTCTAGATGAGATGTTGGCATGAAACCAGTGCCTGGAATTTCAACACCTTGTAGTAACACTGTCTCAAACGAACTTTTTTTGAGTCCTGTTTCAATTATAACTTTGTTCTTTGTCTTCCTGTATGGAAAAAGCGATGTGAACTTCATTTTGAAGTTTTAATATTTTGCTGTACAGTGCTGTGCTCATCTAAGATGCTACGTACTTTTCCTCTGTAGTCTGTACCTGATTATGTAATAATCTGCAATCATTTTTAATGGCTTTTTTTGAGATTCGGAATCAGACTAAAAGAACTATAATATGATGACTACAGAATGCGTCATAGTAAAAACAAAACAAAAAAGAAATATAAATGCAATTTGAGCGACTTGTTCCATGTTAGAACGATAATTGTTTCATTCTAATGTTGCACAAGCATTAAACTTAGAACTTTTTTTAGCTTAAAACTTTGTGTTTAATTCCTGCTAAATCACTGTTCTTTCTCCTTCAGCTCTGTATGAGTTTCCAAACCCCATTTGTCAAGTTAATGTGGCAGAGCTGTTTTCTTCCTAGAATTTGAATTTCTAGAATTTCTTTAATTGCATAAATTACCATTCAATGTTTCAGTCTGTACAAATTTTTAAAATGTTTTTGAAACAAGACTCTAATGCTCGTTAAAGCTGCATTTACAATATTTGATCAAAAATGCTGAAAAAAGCAGTAGTATTGTGAAATACTGTTTTCCATTTTAATACATTTAATTGCTGTAATTCGAATTTTCAGCAGCCAGTCTTCGGTGTCACATGATTCTTCTAAAATAATTATAATCTGATAATATGGTGCTTAAGACATATTTCTTATTATTTTTATTATATGCTGAAAACACTTCTGCTGCTTAATATTTGCTGAAACCGTGATAATAAAAGTATTAATTTATAAAAAAAGAAATAAAACTAACCCCAAACTTTTGAATTGTATGTATGTGTACGTATATATACATCTCAATGAAATAATGTTTCCAGTTAACAGCTGGAAAAATCATGGAAATTCTTTTTTTTCCCCCCACTTCAGTATGTGTGGGAACCCTACATAGGGCTTTGCAATGCACGATGGGATTGTCCTTTCCAAACTCATAAAGCAGTGAACTGAGACACCTGCGTTAATGAATGTCACTTGACTAGTTGTGTTTTTGGGTCAGTGTGGGTGTGTAGGTTCATTACACAAGATTCCATGCCAAGCTGTGATATTTCAGTGATCTCACACTCTTCTTTCTGCCTCCTGCAGTGATGGACTGTCTCTTCGTGGCAGTGTGGAGCTGAAGATGATGAGGGACATGGCTTTCAGCATCGTCTTCCAGCTCCAGTATGTTCTCTCTTGTCCACTGGCTGGAGATGGGCAGGTGAGTCATATGCTAATGATGCACCTCTCAACATTCTTTCTCGATTTCACTCAGGTGAATATAATATGAGGAGTGAAAATCTTGTTTAATGGTACTTTCACTTTTTTTTTTTCAAGGTAGACATTTTAGAAATTTTGCTTATGAAACCGTTCCAAAAATAATTTGGGAGGACCAGACTGTTTACTTGTGTTTACCTGCAGTCTGCAGGCACAGAATCACTAGCAGCTGTTGAAATGTGTGGGAGGAAGTTTGCCTTGATTGATCAGCCCACTCTGAAATATAGCGTATTGTTTTTTTTGAAACTCCTGACCCTGACCTTGGCAATATCTGAAAATTTCGGCCAGGATCTTTGGGATGATATTGTATTAGTCGAGCCCACCAAAATATGATTTTTATTTCCTGACCTGCCTCGGAGAAACTGCACTAATGAGTCCTGTGACCCTTGTGTATTATGCATTATGAACATATTCATTATCATTTCCATCATCATACACATGCTCTTCATAATATTAAATGGAAATGAAATCAATCTTTTCAGGCTGTTTATATGATAAGAAGAGGTCAGGAAATGTGTTGTGATTGGTCGTTTTTGTTGCTCTTTTTTTTTTTTTTTGGTGTTTTCGCCTTTATTATGACAGTACAGTGTAGAGATGACAGGAAGCGAAGTGGTAGAGAGAGAAGGGGGCAGGAGGATCGAGAAAGGTCCTCGAGCCTGGATTCGAACTCGTGACACCCGTAGCGCAACGGCGCTGTATGTTGACGTGCTGCCCACAAGGATGTGGCTGCTGACGTTGTTGTTTCTTTTGATTGTGTACTTGAGTGTAAAGGTGATTGTGATTTTGCTAACTAGAATGTGGACATTTTTGTAATATTAAGACATACTATATATACGGTATATATGCACTACTGTTCAAAAGTATGGAGTCAGTAAGGTTTTTACAGATGTTTTTGAAACAAGTCTCTTATGCTGACCAAGGCTGCGTTAATTTAATCAAAAATAGTACAAACAGTAAAAATGTGAAATATTATTACAATTAAAAATACTGTTTTCTATTTTTATATGTTTTGAAATATAATATATTCCTGTGATGGTGAAGCTGAATATTCAGCAGCGATTGATTCAGTCTTCAGTGTCACACGATCCTTCAGAAATCATTATACTGATTTTGTGTGCAAGAAACATATTACTTTTAATGTTGATAACAGCTGTACTGCTTAATTCTTTGAATATTTTAACGATATTTTTAAAGATTTTTAATTAATAGAAGGTTCAAAATAATTTATTTGAAATAAAAATCTTTTTGTAACATTATAAAGGTTTTTACTGTTACTTTTTATAAATTGTATGTATCCCTTCCCTATATA